>NC_056750.1:549203077-549423077 GCF_019279795.1 Protopterus annectens | reverse complement strand
TCATAAACAAAGATATAGGGGACTTGCAGACATTGGACCCAACCCAGTTTGGCTTTGTCAAGGGCAGATCATGCCTTTTGAACTTGGTTGACTTCTTCGAAACAGTCACCAAGGTCATTGATGAGGGAAAGGCAGTCCATACAGCCTACCTTGACCTTGAAAAGGCTTTCGACACAATACCCCACTCGGGTATTGTAGAAAAACTTACCAGCTTAAATGTAAACCCATATGTCACAAGATGGGTTGCAAACTGGCTTAAGGACAGAACCCACAGGGTTAGAGTTGCTGGCGCTATGTCAGACTCCAAACCGGTCACAAGTGGTGTCCCACAGGGCTCGGTCCTTGGCCCCCTATTGTTCGGCATCCACTTCTCAGAAGTACAGGCCAACATGGGAGGACTTTGGCTGACAAAGTTTGCAGACGACTGCAAACTGGGCGCCATAGTGGAAAGTGCATCGGACACGGATATCCTTCAGAAGGGACTCACGGAAACAGCTGGTGCCAGAGCCATGGCCTGAAGTTAAATGCCAAAAAATGTATAGTCATACCCTTCGGGAAAAACAAGGTAACCCCAAGCTACCATATAGGTGGCAATCCACTAAGCACAGAAGAGGTTATCAGGGACCTGGGGACCCAGGTTGACAGTGGCCTTTCTTTTGACACTCACGTTGCTAAAGTGGTTAGAAAGACCTTCTACATTGCCCACCTGATCATGAAGGGATTCACATCCAGATCTAGTGAGGTCATTGTTCCCCTGTACTCTTCACCAGACCAATGATAGAGTACAATGCCCCATTCGGGATGTATCTCACCCAACATCTGCAGCAATTGGAGAGACCCAAAAGTTCCTCACCAAAAGGATAAAGGGACTCCAAAATCTGTCATATGCTCCAGATTGTAGAAACTCCAGCTCTATTCATTCGCATTCCGTCTGCTCAGAGGTGACATGTGCCTGACATACAAGGCCAAGTCCAACCCGGAATTAATGGACATGCTCCACCTCAAAAAATCCAAATCCACCAAAACCACTAGAGCAGGCGACTTAAACCTTAACACGGATATAAATAGGACGTGCTGGAGGGATAGATTTATCACTCAGAGACTACCTATGCTGTGGAATAAAATCCCGGTCCATGTGAGGCAGAGCACCTCGCTGGCTCTGTTCAAGAGAAATCTTGACCTGTGGATGGGAGATCGTAGGTTTACCCCGGGAATCATCTCTGTGTCACTGCTGGACAGAGGCACAACAAACTAATGGGCATAGTATTTTTTCATATAAGGGGTGGCGTAAGCCACAAAACTTTGGTCTAGGCTTATAAATGCCTTAGGGCAGATAGCCTAGTATAAACCTATGAACCTATAATCCTATATATATAAATGTGTATATATATATATATATATATATATATATATATATATATGTATATATATGTATATGTACAGATATGTATATATATAAATATATATATATGTGTGTGTGTTTTTATATATATATATATATATATATATATATATATATATATATATATATATATATAAATGTGTGTATATGTGTATACGTATAAATATATATATATATATGTGTGTGTGTGTGTGTGTGTGTATATTTGTGTGTATATATGTGTATATGCCTGTGCATATGTGTATATATATATATATATATATGTGTATATACATATATATATATATATATATATATCTATATATATATATATATATATATATATATATATATACACACACACACATAAACATTTGAATAGTTTGTTTTGTGTTTTACTGTTTTTATTTTTTTTGTTTTAAGTTCGAGACTCAACAATCTCGAGATTCTGGTACTCTGTTTTCAGAGTGTCGGAATTGTGGAATTTCGATATTTAGTACTGAAGTTATCTCTCTCTCTCTCTCTCTCTCTCTATATATATATATATATATATATATGTATAGATATGTGTGTATATATATATATATATATATATATATATATATCTGTGTGTAGATATATATATATATATATATATATATATATATATCTGACACTAAAAGTAAAAGAATTGGTCTAGTTTAGAATATGAAATAATTATAGAAAAAACTTCTTAAACCATGCAAGAAGGAATATAACAAAAACAGAGCTTGTGTTTAGGTTCATAGGTGTGTACTAGGCTAATGGCCCTGGAGCCTTTACAAGCCTAGCCCATAGAAGTGCCCTGTCATTGTGCCACCCGACGTTAGTTCCCAGTC
Source organism: Protopterus annectens (assembly GCF_019279795.1). Lineage (NCBI taxonomy): Eukaryota > Metazoa > Chordata > Ceratodontiformes > Protopteridae > Protopterus > Protopterus annectens. Next base: position 549,420,839 of record NC_056750.1, on the reverse strand, counting down.
CCTCCATCAAGTAGAGCCATTGAAGCAATCCCCGGGGTGAACTTTCTTTTCCATCCACACATCAAGATTTCTCTTGAAGAGGGTCAGTGAGGTGCTCTGCTTGACATGTATGGAAAGTCTCTTCCAGATCATGGACAGTCTCTGGATGAGGAGCCTGCCCCTCCAGCATGTTCTGTTGATTGTGGTAATGAGGCTGAGGTATCTGGAGCGTGTTGTGTGGAGGGATTGAGATTTCTTTACATGTAGCATTTCTAACAGATCTGTGTCAGACATGGATTTGTAAGTCAAGCAGAGATTGCCTTTAAATAGGCGATATGAGACAGAGAATAGTTGGAGTCTTTTTGAGTCTGTCCTGTAGGACGTGTTTAATGCCTATGATCTTCTTCATGAGGTACTTCTGTGACCTCTCGAGCTGTTGCAGGTGTCTCTTGAGGTACATGCCAAATGCGGTATTATACACGCTGATTGGTCAGTGAGGGAATTGTAGAGAGAGATCATGACCTCTTTCTTCCTGGAAAGAAAACCCTTGGTAATGAGATGTGCCACATAAAAGGACTTTCTGACCACAGTGGCAATGTGCTGGTCGAAGGAGGGGTTGCTTTCAACCTGTGTCCCCAGATTTCTTATAACGCCTTTAGTGTTGATTGGGCTCCCATCGATGTGGTAATTAGTGGGAACTAAGTTTTTATCAAAGGGGATTATGACACATTTTTTGGCGTTAAGCTTAAGGCCCTCATTTCGACACCAGTCATTTGTCTCAATGAGTCCTTTCTGTAGGATGTCTTCATCTCTTGGAGAGTTAATAATGGCTCCCAGGTTGCAGTCATCTACAAACATAGTCAGACAAAGTCCCTTTGTGTTTGCTTGGACTTCTGAGAAGTAGATGCTGACCAGGAGAGGATCAAGACTGATCAGCAGTCTGACTTGGAGTCCACTACTTTCACACTGTGTGTTCTGTCTGTGAGCCCATTTGCAACCCACCTAGTGATATAGGGGTTGATGCCTAGTTTGGCGAGTTTATCAATGATACCCGAGTGGGGAATGGTATCAAAGGCCTTGTCAGGTCGAGGTAGGCTGTATGCACTGCCTTACCCTCATCCACAGCCTTGGTGACTGCCTTGAAGACATCAACCAGGTTCAGCAGGCAGGATCTCCCCTTGATGACGCCAAACTGTGTGGGTCAAGAGTTTGGAGATTGCCTGTATCTTTGTTGTGCAGGTCCATGATGATGTGCTCCATAGCTTTGCATACCAGACTCATCAGACTAATGGGGCAGTAGTTCCCAGGGTCTGTATTTGCTCCCTGTTTGTGGAGAGGGATGATTGTAGCAGTGCACCATTCATTAGGGACAAAGCCTGAGGTAAGGCTGTGACTGAACAGGGCACACAGGTGTAGTGCCAGTTTGTTTTGTAGTTCATGTAGGATGCAGCCAGGGATATTATCAGGTCCCATGGATGATGTATTCTTGGCTTTGGACAAAGCAGCTTTTATCTGTGCCACAGAAATGGTGGGTACCAGGCTTTCTTCTGGTATTGTGATAGGGCCTTTTGGGAGAAGAGGGGTAAAGTTGGCACTGAATTTGTCTGCCAGTATATTGGCTATATTTTTGGTTCAGTATAGTAGGTACCATTGTGCAATAACTCAGAGCATATCTGGGTATTGCCTTGGAGGTTCTTGATATAACCATAGAAGGCTTTGTGGTTGTTTTTGGTGTCAGCTGCAATTTTGCCTTCATAGCTGTCTTTAGAGGAGTTGATAAGGGATCTCATATTTTTGTTCAGTCTGGTAAGGGAGTTTTTCCAGTCTTGTGATTTCATTGTTTTCTGCAACAGTTTCTTCCTTCTGTTGTAGAGTTTATTGATGGCTGTGGACCACCAAATTGGCTTCCTTGTTTTTGAGGAGAGCATCTTGGTACTATTTGGTATGGCAAGATCCATGCATTTGTGTACATGCACGTACAGTGCATTGGTATATGGTTCGGCAGTCATCCAGTATTTTCCATTGTCATGGGTGCCGAGAAGTTAGCCATGTCTGTTTTTAGGAGCCCAAAGACAACTTTGGAAAAGTTTTTCAGAGTGGTCACTTTAGCTGGGGTTGTGGGTGAGATGGAGATTTCCATGGTGATCAGTTTGTGGTCGGATTTAACCAGGGAGGAGGAGTTGACTATAGGTTTAGAGCAACTGTTTCCCCATGTTGGTGATAACCAGGTTGAGGGTGTTGCTTCCTCTAGTGGAGTCAGAATGACCTGGTCCAGGGCATTGGAATTGATAAATTCCAGGAAGCGTTGGACCTGAAAATTGGTACTATAATAGTTTTTCCAATTGATGGAAGGGTATTTGAAGTCTCCCAGTATGAGAGTATTGGGCTGGACCTTGATAGATTCTAGGGTGCCTAGGAGGTTGGAGTGAGAGTCAAGGGACATGGTTGGGGTTCTGTAGCAGGCTATGACTTCTATCACCATCTTACCCAGTGTTAATTGTACCTGATGTATTTTGGATGCATTATGCTGGGCTACCAGTCTGGAGGTATGTGTATCCTGTATGAATATGGAGATACCACCGCCTTTGAATCTTCCAGCCATATTCTGGGGCCAAAAGGTATGGAATGAGTTGTAGCCTGGGGGTGCAGGGGTGCTTTTTTTAAACCAGGTCTTCGTTACAGCATAGATGTTGACAGTCTCCATTTTGAGGAGAGCTTCGGATGAGTGCGTCATGAGATTTAGACTTCTAGCATTGAGCAGCATGACCCTCAGATTGCATTTGTAGCAGTTGCAGTCTAATTTTGGTCTTTGGAACACTGCCTAAAAAGGCACTATAGAGGTGGCAAGAGCCTTAGCCAGTGGCCGAAATCCCAGGGCTGACAGATGCAGGCTGTCTCTGACAAAGCATCGAGGTCTGTCGATCATGTCGTCCTAGGCAGACAAATACTGGATCCCCTTAGAATGAAACCAGAAACTTGGGCAGTTGTTGAAGTCATTCATTTTCTTCTCGTACTGTAGTATCATTCTGAGTGATTGTAGAGTACTGCTCAGGACTAGGTCATACCTGCCTGGCCCACATAATCCGAGAGTTCCATCACATCTTTTTTCATGTAGTACAGGGAGATATGTCTCAGGTCATTCACACCCACATGGACAATGACTGAGTCATATTTGTACCTGTTGTGGAGTAACCTGAGTGCATGTGTTGTGTGGCGGATCCTGATACCTAATAGACAACTGACTGTCACCTTCTCCTTGCTCATCCTAGTGAGTGGCACATCTCTGTGCCTCACAGTTGAGTCTCCTATGATTAGTACATTGGACAAAGTGTTTTTCCTTCAGGGCTTAGGTTGAGGGGCACACTGTGGTGGTGAGCTATGTGTTCTGAGGTTGGTGTTGTGTTGTGGTGGCGGAGTACGTTTCTGTCTCGGGGAGTCTCTGTTGTTTGGGTAAATGTTTATTGAAAGCCTCCGCAAAGGTGGGTGTATGGTTTGTGTTTCTATGTGTGAGTTGTGATGGTTGGTGTTTTGGAGGGCTTTGTATTCCATGTAGTGAGTTGCAAGTGTGGACCTTCACCTCTTCACCAGCTAGTCTGGTCTTGGCTGGGAGAGTGCACTGCTTCCAATTTAGTGATATAAGTGCATCTCTCACAAGTATGAATGTTGGGAGGTAAGAGGAGAGAGTTGTCTGTGTGCATGAGACACTTGCTACACCATCTCATAATGCCCAAGTGCACCAGGCTAGCAGGAGAAAACACAGGAAATTGTCCTACAGTCATACCCGGAGGGGTGATCATAACTAATAAGTACTGGTGCTGTTATTGCGTAGGAACAGCTAGTGCTGATAGCACCTAAGTGTGCCACAATAAATGCTACTAAAGCCTGTTAAAGTGCTAGTCGACTAAACTAATTCAAGTACAAGAAGTAAAGAAAAGCATGTTCTAAGGGAGAAATTGAAAAGCAGTCTTTCTGGCACTGGTAATAGTTTACCTCAGCTGAGCGCAACTGCACGATGCACAATCACGGATTTTTAAACCAGAAGGTTGAAAGGGATGGAAAAGCTGTCCAAACGGCCAATAAACTACAATTTCTGGGCCAGAATCCACTCCCTCTTGTGGTAGATAGGCTACCTAGTGCTTACTCCTCCCACTGATAAGCTAAAAGGCTTCCCTCCAACACTGAAAGGTCTGAGAGACTCAGAAACTTACAAAACAGCCTTGGATACAATAAGTCTGTATCTGCACTAGACTAATTACAAGATAGTCAGGAAACAAGCTTAGAACTTTTTTGTATTTTTTTTTAAGAAAAGCAGCTAAAACAGTAATTAAAACACTTACATGCAGTGCAAGCTAGCACACTTGAGTGTGTAGCAATATTGAAGTAAATGCGGTTTAAATAAATGCAATTAAATTAAAAAAAAATGACTTAAAACAAGTGGAGAAAGCAGTAAATTGGTTTAACCATCATAAGAAATTTAGGAGCAGTACTATTGGAGTACAACAGACTACTATAGATGAGCTGTCTTTGATGGGCTGTTAGCCTTGGGGTCACTGTAGCTTTTGTAAATATGTTTGTAACACAACACAATTTGCCTCTCATAATTTGTGTGTATTTGTTATATACATTATGTTCATGGGGACTGTAAATCAGATTGGGTTATTGATTTAGTTTTATGTACATGCCCCTGGTTTTTATGTGGGGCAAACCTCTCATCCACTCAAATTACATATATTTAAGCATCTAAGTGATGTCAGATATGCTAATAATTCCAATGCTTTATATAAACGTACTGTTAAGCAACTGATAGCTAGGTTCAGTTTTGTTATTATAGACAGAATTATGCTAATAATAAAGGTAAATTAGGTTGGCTTAAAATACTAGATAAAAAAGAGAATAAATGGATTATTATTCGTGAGTACTTTTTTCTCCTGGTCATAATGAATATTTTTGATCCACCAATCAGGTTGGGATTATCTGTAAATAAGAAGGGGTTGTGGGCACGTGTGATTTATGCACTGAGGAAGGCTGTACTGGTAGGAAGGTAGTGTTTTTTTTCAGTGCTGAGTTTATCTGTTGGGACATTGTATCGTTTCAGTTTAGAACATTTTTATACGTCTCAGTCTTCTACCATTATAACACCATCATTTTTGTGGATTGTGGACATTCATTTTTCTGTATTATATGTTGGAATTTTGTTTTGTGTTGCTTAGGGTTTGTTATTTTATTATCTATCTATTTTTATTTTATTTTACATTTGTTTAATAAGAAAGTCCGACTGGGTTAAGACCCATTTTCAGCGGAGGCCTGGGGAGGAAAGCTCCACATACAGAGATTATACAAAAACTTATACAAGAAAATTATATAAAACTTGTGCAAGAAATTATACAAAAAATATATACAAGACATACAGTACATCAGAAATTCCATTCTATGTTGTTATAGGTGACTTTTGTGTTATACAATCAACTGATATACAGTGGATATAAAAAGTGTACACACCCTTGTTAAAATGCCAGGTTTGTGTGATATAAAAGAATGAGACCACAATAATTCATTTCAAAACTTTTCCCACCTTTAATGAGACCTATAACATGTACAATTCGATTGAAAAACAAACAAATATGTTAGGGGAAAACATATAAAAAATAAAAAGTGTATAATAAGCTGGTTGCATAAGTGTGCACACCCTTAAACTAATACATTGTTAAAGCAACTTTTGATTTAATTACAGCATTCATTCATCAATTAAAGAGACTCTGGTTAACCCCATATAAGGTTCAACTGTCCTAGTAGGATTTTCTTGACATTTACTCAGTTGCCTGCTACAGCAAAAGCCATGGTTTGCAGAGAGCTTACAAAGCATCAAAGGGATCTCATTGTTGAGAGGTATCAGTGAGGAGAAGGGTACAAAAAAATGTCCACAGCATTGAATATAGCATGGAACACAGTGAAGACACTCATCAAAAAGTGTAGAAAATATGGAACAACAATGATGTTGCAAAGAACTGGACTTCCAAACAAAATTGATGAAGAGACAAGACAAAAACTGGTCAGGGAGGCTGTCAAGAGACCTACAGCAACACTGAAAAAGCTGCAGGAATTGTTAGCAGGTACTGGTTGTGTACTACATGTGACAACAATCTCCTGTATTCTCCATATGTCTGGATTATGGGGTAGGGTTGCAAGACGGAAGCCTTTTCTTACACAGAAAAACATCCAGGCCCAGCTAAAATTTGCAAAACAATACATTAAGTCTCCCAAAAGCGTGTGGGAAAATGTGTTATTATCTGATGAGACCAAGGTTGAAGTTTTTGGCCACAATTCAAAAAGGTATGTTTGGTGCAAAAATAACACTTTGCATCACCAAAAGAACACCATCCCCACGGTGAAGCGTGGTGGCAGCATCATGCTTTAGGGTTGTTTTTCTTCAGCTGGAATTGGAGCTTTAGTCATGGTGGAGGGAAATATGAACAGTTCCAAATACCAGTCAGTTTGGCCCAAAACCTTCAGGCTTCTGCTAGAAAGCTGAAGATGAAATATTTCACCTTTCAACACAACAATAACCCCAATCATACATCCAAATCAACAAAAGAATGGCTTCACCAGAAGAAAATTAAAGTTTTGGAATGGCCCAGCCAGAGCCCAGACCTAAATCCAATAGAAAATATGTGGGGTGACCTGAAGGCACAACAGATGCCCTCACAATCTGACAGATTTGGAGCACTTTTGCAAAGAAGAGTGGGCAGATATTACCAAGTCAAGATGTGATATGTTGATAGACTCCTACCCAGGAAGACTGAATGCTGCAATTAAATCCAAAGGTGCTTCAACAATGTATTAGTTTAAGGGTGTGCACATTTATGCAAACAGCTTATTGTATTTTTTATATTTTTTCCCCTAACAGATTTTTTTTCTCTAACTGTTACTGTTGTCGGCCGTTTGCACTTGCCGTACCTGCAAGCTTTCTATCTTAATGTACTGATGGTTAGAAAGCCATAGCTCAGTGTGTGAGAATGATTTTTCAGTTATGTCATGGAAGTGTTGCAGGTTATTAGTGGCACATATGATTGTTGTGTCATCTGCATATTGGATAGTTGAAGCCAATGGGGGTAGCACTTTAGAGTTTGTTTGTAAAAATAATGGAGTAGTGGCCCAAGAACTGAGACTTGAGGTACTCCTAGTGTGAAGGGAAGGGGGGGGTTAGGACATTAAGCCATTTTACAGACCGTTGACAGTCCTGTAGATAGCTTTGGAACCATTGAAGTGCAGAGGGGCTGAGGTTCAGTTTGGAGAGTGTATTTAATAGTTTGGGATGGGAGAGTATATCAAGGTCTTGGACATGTCTAGAAAGACAGCAGAGGCTATTTTACCATTGTGTCTGAGTTGGTGAAACTGAGGAGTGCAGTTGTGGTACTATGATGGGGCCTAAAACCATGTTGACATGTTTCTAGCATGTTGTTGAAGGTAAGATAATGAATCAGTTGGGAGTGGATACATGTTTCATGGAGTTTAGATAGTGAGAAGAGAATAGCGATCAGTCTGTAGTTGGTCATCCCTGGGGAATTTCCACCTTTGTGTAAGGGAATAATGTGTGCAATTTTCTATATTGGTGGTACATGTTGTTTTGCTATGGACCTAGTAATAAGATATGGCTTCAGCTGCTAGTTTTAAATATTTGACTGGTAAATTGTCAGCTGCTATTGAAGACGGTTTGAGCTTTTTCAGTAGTTTCTTAATGGTAGCTATGGGAACAGGCTGAAGGGAGAAAGAGTTGGAGTTAATACTGAGAGGTTTGGAGGCTAGTGATGGTTCTGTGCAATTACTTTTAATTAGAGATAGTACACTTTCAGTGAAGTTTTTATTGAATTCTTTTGCAAGGGTGGTAAGAGAGTGTGGCAAGTTCGGGAAGGGGTAGTGGACTGTCCTGGGAGAACAACATTTATGGTATTCCAAAATTTTGGTGGGGTTATGCTGGTGTTTATGTTGCATGATATAGTAGTAAGTTCTTTTTATCTAGGTTGATTTGGTGTTTAGCCTTGTTTCTAATTTGCTGGAATGCGATGTGGTTGATTTGGGTTTTACAAGTGAGCCATGTTTGCCAAGCATTGTCTCTTTTCCTAAGGAGAATTCTAGTGTCATTAGTTAGCCATGGTGTTTATGTGGCTTTAATACGAATTGATCTTGGTTTGGGGCAATTTGATTAGCATTTCAAAGAAGGTACTATTGAAATAATCTACTGCAGCACCAAGGGACAGGTTTTTTTAGTAGAGACCAGTTGCATTTTTTTAGACTATTGATTAGGTCTTGGGTGTCAAAAGTTTTTTTACTGCTGATTTGGCGGAAGGTGGTGAGCTTGATAGTATTGATATTTTTCTCAATAGATATGTTGGCATATGGTCACTAAGTCTGTCAAGTAAGCATAATTCTGAGATTTATTGGTTAGTGTCCAGTCCAGTAAAGATTGATGGTTGGAGTTTTTATCTATCTGTGTAGGAGCTTGAATGAGTTGTGTGAAGCCATAGATGTTGATGTGATTGTAAGGGGTTAAGTGAATAACAAGTTGTCCAGTCTATATTAAAATCACCCATAATGATAGTTTCTTGGGCTATGGAATTTGATATAGACTGGATGATGTGCTCTATAGTGGAGATGCTATTTCCAGGTGGGACATAGGTAGCTATAATGGATATGAATTTGTTTTGGTTAAGGTGAAGTTTAGCAGGTAGGATTTCTATGTTTTCAATGTTATCTATGTGTAGGCTTTGTGGAAAAAGTGTGAGACTGCTCTTAAATAAGATGGCTACCCCTCCACCTCTTTTTTACCTTCCCGTCTGCTCTTGGTGTAATTTCATTGTCAGTAATGTGTCCTTTTAATCAGGTTTCTGTTAAAACAGCAATATTGGGGTTATAATGGGATAGGGTGGCATGCAATTCTTGAACTTTGTTGACTATACTTTGCAGGTTTAGATTTAGGATTAGTATTTTGGAGCCTTTTCGTGAAAGACTGGTTATGTCTTGTATTTGAGGGTGTGATGAAGAGGTAGGTATTCTGGGAGCCTGGATTTGAGTGAATATCTCCACTTATAATAAGTTTGGTAGCGATGGTTACTAGTGTCTGGACAAATGTTGATAAAGGCTTATGAAACTTAAACAGGGTATTTTTTTGGGTTTGGTTTAATATGTTGTAGTCTGTATGAGATGTGATGGAGTTCTATTATATTTAAGATGGATGGGGATATTAAGATGGTATAGTCAATTAGGTGTGGAGAAATGGTAGCTGTAGTTTTATGAAAAGTGTGGAGGAGACTGTTTATGAATGGTAGTTTGCAAAGTGAGCAGCATTTGTTAGAGCTAGTAATATACAATGTATTTCATAGCATTTTGTAATGGTAAAAAGGATAGGGACAGGTTAAAGGTTAATATATGTGTGGTCATGGATGGTTGTTAAGATTAGTGTGGAAATGTGAGCTACTTTGTAAATGAAAATTGTATAGGTGGTGATTAGTAGATATGTGTGAGTGGGAGTGGTTAGGTTTAGAATAAATTTGAGTGCTTTGGGGAGGGAGGGAATGAGGACAGAGTAGGGGAGAGGAGTGAAGCTCGAGCGTAGTGAGAGTGGAACAGAGCAAGTAGAGCCAAGTTCTATGACTGCACAGCAAGGAACAATCAGTCACTTAGACTACCAGGTACTGTGAAATGTATCTATGCAGCTGACGATTTTGTAGAGTAGGAATTCTTAGAGAAATAGAAACCTTATGCCAGGGGTGAGTATGAAGTGGGAGAAATATGGGCAAGTGTATTGGGGAAGAAGACTGAGTAAAACAATGATTAAAAACTATAAAGTATTGGGTTTAGAGAGATCTCTGGCGGGGTTGGGGGTTACCAGTAGAGTGCACTCCCTGCATACATTCTAATGAAATTTACAATCATAGAAGGGTTAACGCAGTAACACACACTGTAATGTTCCTTTACTTTAAGTAAACCGGCCACAGACTTTTGCAGATGCAGCTTGCTGGTAGAGAACTGCTATAGGGATGCCTCACAGTGTTTGTATTAGTTGACAACTGTAAATGGAAATAAAAAAAAATTAGGAAAAGCTGACAAAGGGAGTGCTAGAGGAGGTAGAACTGTATTTATAATTGGTGCAATATAAAAAAGGAGTGGAAGGGAAATAGGTAGCACAGCTAAATAACACTACATTTAATAAGTTAAATTAAAAACCCTAAGCAACAATTTGACACTAAAAAATATGTTCATACAAATGCAGCAAGCATCTAGGCATACATACAGTGCTTAACCAAGATTAATGTACAATATCCAGCTTAGTAACATAGGACAGTCTAACTACAACAGAATACATAGTACAAGGTATTATACACTATGGGCCATGGCAGCTGAATGTCTGCAGACTATAAGGAATTACATTACATCACAGTGTAAGCATATAGTGAGCAGTTAAATTAGTTCGCTGTTAATTGCTCAGTATTAATTTTTAAAATACAGCAGTAGGAACACAGCTGATAAAGCACAGTATTTTCCTTTAAAACAGTGACAATTACACAATAGTTTCAGTAACATGAGCTAAATGGTCAGTAAAGTTATAATAATAATCCAACATAAAACAGTAATGCATAAGCAGAGTTCAGTTTGTTACCCAGACCAGGTGGTGAGCATAACCCTTTAAATATATACACATGTAAATGGTGGCATATCTTACTGCTTATAACAAATAATTAGCACATATTGAGAATCCTTCGATTTCTACAAAAGAAAAAAAAAACATTTAACACAACTTACATGGAGGTCACACTACTGGAAGATGCCAAAACAACAGGCAGAACAGGCTATAATAGTTTAAAAAGGCACCGGTCTGAGTGAGGTGTATTTGAAATGTTCTGCTAGCTTGTAATTGGAGTTTCTGCAGGAAGGGTGGGGTAATATTCACCGAAAGGGAGAGTGGTTGACAGTTACACTGCTGCTGGATTTTACAGTCCTTAGAGAAAAATAAAAGTGAATGAGAGAGAGAACAGGGTACAAAGAAAGGTCTGGCAGTAGAGCAGATAGAAGGAAATGAGATTTATAACTGAGTAGAATTCAGCAAATTCAGAAGAAGACAGCAGTAGAAGCAGTGAGGTACAAAAGGGGAGAGCAAAAACAGAAATAACTGCAGAGCCAAGTTCTGACTGCACAGCAAGGAACAATCAGTCACTTAGACTACCAGGTACTGTGAAAACTGTTTATGCAGCTGACGATTTTGTACAGTAGGAATTCTTAGAGAAATAGAAACCTTATGCCAGGAGTGAGTATGGAGTGAGAGAAATGTGGGCAAGTGTATTGGGGAAGGAGAAGACTGAATAAAACAATTATTCCAAACTAGAAAGTATTGTGTTTAGAGAGATCTCTGGTTGGGTTGGGGGTTACCAGTAGAGTGCACTCCCTGCATACATTTTAATGAAATTTACAATCATAGAAGGGTTAAAGCATTAATTTACACTGTAATGTTCCTTTACCTTAAGATAGCTGGCCACAGACTTTTGTAGATGTCTATGAGTACGCCTGCAACCATATGTTAAGGGCTCAGATGAGAAATTAATTAGTGCGTGGCAGGAGGCTCAACAAGTAGCTTCAATGTTGTTTGTTAAGGTTTTGCACTGTTTTTATGAATGTAAAACTGCTGATTTAGTGACTCAGGTCTTTGTGAACAGATCAAGTCCTACGAAATGGATTCCCTTTATCGGGAACAGTTTGTACAGCTAATGAAGGATCTCATAGGATTGGAAATGGATTTAAAGTCATGTATGATTAAGACATTTTCTAGGGATAGTAACGATTATAAACATGGCAAACGATTTAATGTACAAAAAACTGTATTTTTGAAAATAAAGAACACCCCCAAGTAATTCGAAAACATAAAAGAAAAAAGCCAGTCCTTAAAAAAACTGATGGTACTTCTGGGACATGTTGTGAGGAACACTCCTCTGCTACAGATACAGATCAATTTCCCCGTCTGCAAAAAAAAAGAAAAATGATGCTTTCCATTTATGTGTCCCAGAAGGGCTGGACGCAAGCACCATAAGCGGAGTATCAACTCTGGAAACATTGTTGCAGTTAATGACACCACAGCAGATAGATCGAATGTTCTTAACATTTCATTTTTGTCTTTATATTCTGTTGAAGTTGAATTGGTCAGTAAAGGTCTTTGTATTGTACCTAGTTATTTAGTGCCAGAAGATGTGTTTGCCTAAGCTGTTATTTCATTCTTTAGACTGTTGAACCTTAAGGTATTTTTTTCATAATAAGCAGGGCAATAAGGAATATGATTTCTCAGTTTTTAGTTTTAGACCGTCCAGTTTCACACCACCTTCTAATAAAAGTGTAGCAGTTTTTCAATAACCGGTATTAAGGGACTTGCACTTTTTGTATGGATCTCATTTAAGGATTCCATTTAATAATTTGTCCTCTGGCCATAGACAAAGCTTTATCTAATCTTTGTAAGAACAAACAACTTATCAGTCCAGCTGACAAAGGGGCTTCTCTGGTAATTTGGAACTGGGCCATGTATAAGGCCAAAGCCCATAAACAATTATTAGACCCATGGTTTTACCAAAGGATGTTTTTGGATTCCCACCCCTGTTTTCACAAGTCAGATATTGGTAAGTTTTTGAAATTGGCCTTGGAGAAGGGAATTATTTCTAGGCAAACATTGATGTTAAGTTGTCCATCCCACTTTCGTTCTTGCTGTTATAGCTTGAGAGCTGTTTACTGGCTCGAGGCTACCCCTTACCCCAGCGTCAGCTACCCAGATCTCGTTTGCTGCTTCAGCTGCGAGGTTGCTTCCTTACTGGCTCAGGCTTTGTATAGTTTTTTCTATTAATATATTGTTGTTTATTCTTGAAATTTTGTCAAGTATTTGTCAATTTTTTGTCTAGATAATATTCCTTTAACCCTTATCGCTTTCTTGTGTATTTTAGCTTTGTTGGCTGTCGCTCCATAACTCACAGGCCTTCTGTTTCCCTTGAACTCATTTAAATTAGAGCCCCCCCCCTTAGGATAGCTGTTTAAATTAGAGGCTTTCCTTTCTGTTCCTTAACTGCAAAAAAAAAAGTCTATTTGTTTCTTGTTTTTTTTTTTTTTTTTTTTGTAGTATAACTTCTTTATTATTGTTGTTGTGGTTGTTGTTTCTATAATGTCTAAAGATACCAAAGTATCTGGCTTCAAAAAGTGTGACTCATGCTGTCAGAAAATGTCTCTGACAGATGGGCACACTAGTTGTGTATATTATTTGGACGCTGTTCACCTGCAGGACTCCTGTTCTATATGTCACGCTTTTAGTCCAAGGGTCCTGCAGGGGCGCAAAAACAAATGAATCCTTCGGGGATTATTGAAGCCTCAGGATTCTCCGGCTAAAAGTACTCAGCCAGCGAAATCCCCTAAGTCTGTCAAGCCGTCAGCTCCACCTTCGGAGCCGACTCCTTTACTTGACCAACCAAGTATGTCGGTGCCGGCTGGCACCGACAAGACAACTCCTCCGTCGGCTCCATCTGCTATTTCAGAGCCGTCTCGGAGCCATGAGAGACTGAGGTCTCTGTCCTTGGAGTCCATCCACTCGGAACCTCAGTCACCTTTGTTACAGAGTGAACATAGCCATCATTCTTCCCACTTCTCTCGATCCTCTAGATTATTGGATCATGATGTGGAGAGAGTAGTAAGTAGGTTGCTTAAGTCACAGGCACTGGCAAAAATTCTATCCAGCCCACCTCAACAGGTATAGGCTCCAACCGCCTGTATTACTGTTCCTCCTCCGACTACATTTAGCTCAGAGGCAGAGACCATGGATCCACAGGTAGTAGAACCGTCGGTGCCGATCATCATCTCTCCTTCGGTTCCAAAGTCTGCTCGGATAACCTTGATTATACCTTCTATCGAGAGATCTGGGCACCAAGGCTCTCTCGTCAGCTCCGAGGGGGGGAGTGGCATCAGACCATTGTCCGACACAGTTCTCCCCCTCGGAGCTTCGGCGCAGGTGAGCTCAGCTCCAACATTGGCCTGGCAGCTGTCACCCTTGATGCGGAGAAAGACTCCTGTTTCTTCGGAGCTGGAGCTTTCTCTGCCTAGAGGTCAGGACGCCTTTGAGGTCATGCGGAGTGTGCTGTCTCCTGAATCAGCTCTACTGACAGCTCCATCAGCTCCTCCCCTCGTGGTGTCTATTCCAACCTCTACTCCTCCTCCAGACCCCAAGTGTAGGGAACCTATGCTCCAGAACACCCCATTGGGTGATCCCTCTTCTTCCAAAGCCTCCCCTGATCACTCGGAAGAGCCTCCCCGGAAGAAGAAGTGGAAGAGGAAGCACATAGACTCCCCTGAGTCTGTCACTTCAGATACAGACATGGATGAATCGGAAGGGTCCCCAAGGTCCCCCTCTGAAGATGTTTTCTTTTCGGACATCCTTGAAATGCTTAGACAGAGGAGGGACTGGACTTCCCTAGCCCCTACCGAGGACGAGTCTGTATACCTGGACGCATTTGGTTCCCGACCTTCCACCTCCTGGGTATCTCCTCCTTTCGATCCACTCATGTCTGTAGTGGCTCGAAAGGCTTGGTCAGCTCCAGATTCTGTGAAACCTACTCCAAGGAGACCAAACAAATTTATTACAGCCCCCCCAGGACAAGCAATTCCTCTCCAAAGGTGTGCCCATTGATGCCTTGGTGGTAGCAGCAGCCACCAAGAAAGAGTTAGCAGAAACCTCTTCATCTGTTCATCCTCCAGACAAAGCATCTCAGACGATGGACAGATATGAAAAGCGAATGTTTGCTTCAACAACCTTTTCAATGAGGTCCCTGAACTATCTATGCCATTTTACACATCTTCAAAGGGATCTCCTGAAAGAGCTTGGAGATACCCCTCAAGATCCTACAGCTGAGGGAGCACCAGCCAAAGTAGCTTCTCAGCTTGTGACTCTTAATTCCATAGTCAACTCCTCCATGAGGCTGATTTCCTATGCAGCCGATGGAGTGAGCAGAGCCGCAGGGACAGGTGTGGCTCTCAGGAGACATGCTTGGATGCAGCTGTGTCAGTTTGCGGAACCCTTTCGAGCGTCCTTCACCAATACTCACTTTGATGGCTCCTTTCTCTTTGGGCCTCAGGTGGAAGACATGTTGACCAGGTTTGAGCAGGAAGGCAAGACTCTCTCTGCCATGGGAGTCTGTTTTTCCACTCCTTCCAGACTTTATCCCAAGGGTCAGAAGAGCGGAAAGATGTTGTTCCGAAAATCCCAGGCACCGTTGCCTGACACACGTGGTGATTTTTCCCCCAGGGGCAGTGGGGGAAACAACAATAACAGACGCCGCCCTCGTGGCAGATGGGGACTGCAAAACCAGGGTGACAGAGAAACCTTCTCTGCTAAACCCTTCCAGCATCCCTGAAGGGTTGCCTGACTACTCACCTCTGGAGGCAGTCGGGGAAAGACTTTCGCTGTACCCAAAAGCCTGGCAAAATATAACAGGAGACAGATGGGTACTATCCATCATATCCGGAGGTTACAAAATTCCCTTCCATCAATCCCCCATAGAATCAGAAAAGCCCATCCCAGATGTCCCACCCAATCTAAGGGATCAAGCAGTCACAGAAGTTTCAAGACTGATAGAAAAAAGAGCCATTCAGGAAGCCCCCACAGACCAACTAGGATCCGGAACTTACTCAAGATTCTTTTTAGTACCAAAAAAGACAGGGGACTGGAGACCAATTCTGGATCTCAGCAGATTGAACAAATCTGTACAAAAAGAAAAGTTCTGGATGGTGACACTGCAGTCCATTTTCCCTTTTCTGGGTCAAGACAATTGGATGTGCTCAATAGATCTTCAGGACGTGTACTACCATATCAAGATGGACAGACGCTCCAGGAGATTTCTTCGCTTCCAGGTAGGGGCCAGTCATTACCAATTCAGAGCTCTGCCCTTTGGTCTCACCTCAGCCCCCAGGGTGTTCAAGTGTATGGCAGTAGTCACGGCTCACCGGAGGTGTCAAGGATTCCAGGTGTTTCCCTATCTAGACAACTGTCTCCTGACTGCTACCACCAGACGTCAACTCTTAGAGGCACGGGATTATACAATCACGTCATGCACTCAACTAGGCATTACAATAAATTTCGAAAAAATCTGCCTTGTTGCCCTGTCAGTCTATCACATACATAGGAGCAAAATTAAACACAAAAGAAATGTTTGCAAGATTACCACAGGAAAGAGTTTACACTGTTCGTCAACAAGTGTTAATTCTAATGCAGAGCAAAAGGGTTCAAGTCAGACATGTCCTCCAAGCTCTAGGCTCCATGGCAGCTGCCATTCTTCTTGTCCCATTAGCACGTTTCCACATGAGAATCCTTTAGTGGCTTCTTTTCACGCAGTGGTCTTTCCAGGAACTACCCATGTCTCACATGATCCTGATCCCAGAAACATGCAAAAGGCACCTTTCTTGGTGGATAGTCTCCCCACTAGTAATTCAGGGCAGACCTTTCATACAACCCCCTCCGATAGCCACAGTGACCACGGACGCCTCCCTGATAGGGTGGGGGGGGGCATTATCTAGGCAGGACAGTCCAAGGCACTTGACAACCTCATGAGTACCATCTGCATATCAATGTCCTAGAAATAAGAGTGGTTCTCCTACCATTGCAAGCCCTTCAAGACTCTCTTCCTTCCGGGACCATTGCAATCCAAACGGACAACATGTCAGTGGTGTGGTACATCAACAAACAGGGCAGGACCAGGTCTTACCCCTTGTGTCGAGAAGCACTCAGACTGTGGCAATGGGCGATTTCCTCCCAATGTTTTCTGATAGCAATGCACATCCCTGGGAAATCCAACGTCATAGCGGACAGGCTCAGCAGAGCTATCCTCATGCCTCACGAGTGGTCTCTGAATCAGGAAGTTGCGGATCTTATCTTCCGCAAATGGGGACAGCCTTGCTGCGATCTGTTTGCCACTCCTCTCAACAACAAATGCAGCAGCTACTTCTCCCTGCTTCCTCTTCCAGGTCATATACCCAGAGATGCTCTAGTCCACGATTGGCCTCAGGGACTCTTTTCCCCCTTTTCCCCTAATTCCAAGACTCATACAGAAAGCAAAATTGTTGGGTTGCAAAATAATCTTCATTGCCCCATATTGGCCTTGACAGATATGGTTCCCGTTCCTACACCTCCACCTTCTGGATCAACCGTGGATTCTGGACCCAGTTCCAGATCTTCTGATTCACCAATCAGGCGGATTGCACCAATCCCTTCAAACTCTCCAGCTCACAGCTTGGTTACTCCACTTCCAACATCTCCCCAGCAGTCCGTGATATTATTGTTTCCTCACATAAGTCTATTACGAGGAAAATGTATGCTAGTAAATGGAAACGGTTTTCTTACTGAGCAGAATCTAGAACTTTGGATCCTTTCTCAGCCCCAGTCTATGAAATTCTTGAATTTTTAGCACAGCTTTTTCATTCTAGTGCAGCTTCCACTGCCATTAGAGTACAACTAGCTGCCATTTCTAATTTTCATATCGGTATGTTTAATTCTAGCATAATGTCTCATAAGCTCTGCAAGGCCTTTATGAAAGGAACATCTCTTCTTAGACCCCCAGTTAGAGATCCTTCTCCTCCTTGGGATCTCAATTTATTTTTAGCTTCCTTAATTTTGCCTCCCTTTGAACCGGCAGCATCATGTTCTTTAAAATTTCTTTCTTGGAAGACACTTTTTCTGGTTGCTATCACTTCAGCTAGACGTGTCTCAGAACTTCAAGCACTATGTGTTTGTCCTCCTTACCTGGTGTTTCACAAGGACAGAGTTTCTCTGAGGACCAATCCGTCTTTTATTCCTAAAGTCTGCTCAGAGAACAATTTAAATCAATCCGTACAGTTTTCTTTCCTAATCACAGCAACAAGGCAGTTGGATGTACACAGACAATTGCGTTTTTACCTCCATAGAACTAAGGAACTAAGAAAGTCAGACCAGTTATTTCTTTCTTATGCTTTCAACAAACAAGGCCTTCCAGTTTCTAAAGTGACCTTATCCAGATGGTTATCTGATACTATTGCCTTTATTTATCAGTTACAAAATAAAGAGCTACCAGCTAAACCAAAAGGTCATTCCACTAGTGCATTAGCCACCTCTGTAGCTTTTCAGTCTAGGTTGCCCATAGACTCAATCTGTGCAGCTGCCACTTGAGCAAACCCTCACACTTTTATCTCTCATTACGAGGTAGATATGGTCTCCCGGAGCAGAGCTTCCTTTGGTTCTACTGTTCTGAAGAGTCTGTTCCAATGAGCCAACCAGGATTTTAGCTGCTAGGGACACTGTCCCAAACAACAAGAACGAAGGCGAGATGGACAACTTAACATAAAGAAGTTATGTACCTACCATAATGTTCCATGTTAGTTGTCTTCATCTCGCCTTCCTTCTTGCGTCCCTCCCTCCTTCCCCCTTCCTAGAGGATTGTGAGGAGTTCCCTTTTGTTTTCACTGGCTGAGCATCTTTTATTACTTCACATGCCAGGTAATTTATAACTCTTTCCTTGTTTAGGTGTATTGGACAACCAGTTTTTAGAAACTGGTTTCTCTACTTATGTCAAGTGTGCACTATTACAAACGAGATCTGGGTAGCTGATGCTGGGCATGCTGGGATAAGGGGTAGCCTCGAGCCAGTAAACAGCTCTCAAGTTATAGAAGATGGCCGAGTCAGAGCCGAGGATCGGCTCCGAACCCAAACAGGGAGAAGGAAGGCGAGATGAAGACAAATGGAACGTTATGGTAGGTTTATAACTTCTTTTTTCATTTGACAGTTAAGGATCCATCAAAACAGTACTTTTACATGCTTCCTAAGACCCATAAAATTTGAATCAACCTCCAGGGAGACCAGTTGTATCTGGCAAGGGATCTCTCACAGAACCTTTATCAGCCTTTTTCACTTCCTATTTGAAACCCTTGTTAGGTCATGTTAGATCTTGCATACAGGATACCACCAAGTTTTTGAACATTGTTAAGGAGATGCAACTTGAACCAGGATGATATTTGTGCACTTTAGATATGTCAACCCTGTACACCAATATCCCCCATTGGGCAGGTTTGATGGCCTTGGAATATTTTTATTTGCCTTATGGAACATTGTCCTAACAAAAAATATTTTTTATTTTAAGGATGAATGCTATTTGCAGCTTAAGGGCACTGCTACATGGCATCAATTGCCCCAATTTATGCGGATCTATTTATGGGCTTTATTGAGGAACATATTTATGATCCAACCCATAATCTATATTTAGAATCTATGGACATCTGGCACCAATACTTAGATGACTGTTGGTTGCTTTGGCGCTCGGGTGTTGAATATCTATAGGAATTTGTGGATTACTTGAATGACAATAAGTGGAGTATACAGTTTACACTTAATTTTGACTCTACACAAATCACTTTTTTGGATGTTTTAATTCAACTACAGAATGATTGGACTTTAGGGATCCAAGTATATAGGAAACACCTCCAGGTTAACACCTTATTACAAGCCAACAGCTGTCATCCTCAACATATTGTTAAAAACATTCCTAAGACCCAATTTACGCGCCTTCATAGAATTTGTTCTTCTGATCATTTGTTGGCCTCCCAGATTTTGTCATTAGATTGTGTAATAGAGGGTAAAAATACCAGGATATTATCATTTCAAGGGACACAGGAGATTGGATAGAACAGAGCTGTTGCAATGTAAAACTAAGAAAGTGGTGTTAGGTAGTCCATTTAGATTTCTTACGAATTTTGGTAATAAGACATCATTTTTGATATTATACAGAAACATTGGGGAATCCTGTTGTCTGATGATATCTTGAGGGATTTGATACCCTCTAAATGTCTCTTTTCTTAGAGAAAAGGCAGGACGTTGGGTAGTTGGTTTAACAATCAGAAGAAATTTAGGGGCAATAATATTGGAGCACAGTAGACTACTTTAGATAGGCAATTTTTGATGGGGTTTCAGCCTTGTGGTCACTGTAGGTTTTGTAAATATGTTTGCAACACGGCACAATTTATCTGTCATAATGGTTTGCATCTGTTTGACATATATGTTCCTGGGGATTGTAAATCTGATTGGGTTATTTATTTGGTTTTATGTGCATGCCGCGCTTTTTATGTGGGGCAAACCTCTCGTCTACTCAAATTATGTACATCTGAACCTCTAAGTGATGTCAGATGTGCTCATAATTCCAATACGTTTTACAAACGTACTAAGTATCCGACAGCAAGGTTTATTTTTGTTATAAGTAGCATTGTGATTAATTACAAAGATAAAACACGTTGGCATAAAGTACTACATAAAAAAGAGAAGAAATGGATTATTCAGTTGGTAGCACTTTTTTCTCCTAGTCTTAATGAATATTTTTGATCCACAAATGAGGTTGGAATTATCTATGTACAAGAAAGGATTGTGGGCATGTGTGATTAATGCACTGAGGAAGGCTGTATTGCCGAAACCGGTATGTTGCATTTGCTCTTTTTTATTTTGTAATAAAAGATCTGAAGTAGGCAGACTTCATTTGTCTGCAACCTGTGGGTATCGGATCTGACGTCGGATCCGAGCCGGCATTTCAAAAGCTTTAGGCTCCGAGCTCCTAGCTCCTCCCTCTTACCCATAACCCCTTGCCAAGCCCTGACTGACCTCAGATTTCGTTTGCCGCTTTCAAGTTGCGACGGATTCCAGAGCTCCTAGTACAGATAAGCTGTTTTTGACAGAAAAATTTACAAAAACCTTAACTTTTTTAATTTTATTAGTTAGAAGTGATTGTGTTAGGCTTTCCTCTCTCTTTATTTTAAACTTTTCTCGGGTTTTGCGTAGTTTGTGTGTGTGTGTTTGTTTGAGGCTTTTTAGGGCTTAAAATGTCTGAAGCCCATAAGGCTGTGTTCTCCAAATGTACCGAGTGTGGTCATAAGCTGTCCCCAGCGGATGGCCACACTCGGTCTGAATGCTTGGGGTTGAACACCTGTCATCTGGTTGTACCATTTGTGCAGGGTTCAACCCCCGAGCTTTGAGGGAGCAGAGGTCGAAGCTGGTGCTGGCGGGACTTCTCCCTCCAGATACCACTTCGGCTTCTGCCCCTTCTACTCAGCAAGCAGATGTTCTTCCCTCTTCGCCTTCCCTGACTAGTTGTAGTCCAGCGTCCCCAGTCGTCCCCCAGATCGGAGATATATCAGAGTAGGTCATGGCGCGTCATGGCGCCTTAGACTGACGATCAGTACGCCAGGGTAATGGCGCATGACGGCGTCCATTTCTCAGTTTTTTTGCCGATGGTCCCATGCAGAAGCCGTTGATTTTTCGAAACCGGAGTTTCAGACCGAAACAGAGAGTTGGCTAAGTAACCCGTTGGGAACATTTTGGTTTTTCTTGCCTCAGAATAGCTGTATTTAGCCAGATAACGATAGATTACATATACATTGTGTATACCTGTTTAGGGCCTGAGTACCCACGTTGTTGGTTGCTCTTGTGCTAGGATAATAAGCGCACTATTAAGAGGAGTTAGTGTTTGAAGGGAGCGTAATATAATATTATAGCCCGGATGCTCCGGCGCTTCATCCAAGAAGCGCCAAGGACAAAACAGTGATGAGAAAACGCAGTCCGGGACGTCGGTTCTTGGAAAACTCAGGAGGAGTCTCTGGAGGTCTCAGGCAGATACTTTACTGTTACAGGATGTGCCCTCTCAGGAGGCAGGCCAGGCTGAGGGGCTTCTCAGGTAACTGTGTTCCTCTCTCTTCCCAAGTAGTTAGGGCCTCCCCTTCTGTTGCCAAAGCTTCTTTTAGAGGTAGGCCAAGTTCAGCTTCTGTGGGGCTCTTCCTAGCATTCGGGCTCTGTGCCTAAGAAACATATGCTTAAAATGGCAGAAGATTTGATTACCTGATTAGAGGTTCTATGCCCCGATATAAGAGGCCTAGGGTGGAACAGGAGTTTGATAGTTTTGAACAGTGTTACAGGCTTCAGAGTCTTCTGTGGAAGACTTGCAAGAGTTTCCTGCTTATTCTGATTCTGATGTGGATGATTCCATTCCTTCTCCTCCTGAGGGATTTTTTTTTTTCAGAGACTCTCACTCCATGAGGGAGCATTTTAAATGGGAAGGCCAGGATTACTCTGATTCCAGGAGGCTTAGGGGAATTCTTTTTTTACCCCAGCATAGGCCCTTAGCTATTCCTCCTGTGTTGAATGTGGTGGTTTTTGGAGGATGGCTTCCCTGAACCCCCTGCCTCCTGCCTCCTGCTAAGCCTGATAGGTATTATGTAGGGTAGGCAAGCTCATAAAGTATTTTTTAAGAGTCCCAGGGCGTGACCCAGAAACTGTTTCTCAGGGGCCTAAAGGTGTTAAAGCTTCTGTGGTTAAAATCCTGTACCCTCTGCAAAAGCTTTGGATAGGTGGGGTAAAAAAGTATATACTTCTTCTTCTCTAGCCATGATGAGGGTTGAATTGTCAGTTTCATATGCTGAAATATCAGAATTATCTCGGTATTGAGTGTAAAGAATTGCTGGATTTGGTTCATGTGTCTGAACAAGTGGGTAAGCATTCTTTGCAGTGTGGTTTTGATGCTGTTCAGGCCTCCCGAGGGTGGCTGCTACTAGTTCTGTTCTTCGAGACATGCCTGGTTGAAGGATCAGAATTTAGCTGAAGTCTATGCAGACTGTTAAAGATTTTGCAGGTTGCAGCCCAAGTTTAGTAGAAATTGGCCTGCTAAGGGGTGGACATATCCTGCTTATGGTTCCCAGTCTAGATCAGACAGTTCACCTGCTCAGACTTCTGGTGACTCTGGGCAGGGAAGATTGTCTCTTTTCAAAGAAAATTGGGATTTACTCACCAAGACAGATGGGTGCTGGATATCATTCATCACGTTACAGATTTTATTTCTCAGAAGGGGGTCTCGATTTTATTCTCGCCTGTTCCTAGTACCAAATAAGGGAACACGTGGAGACCAATTTTGATTTATCTATCCTCAACACTTATCTGGACATTCCCAAGTTCAAGATGTTGACATTACTTCATGTGCCTATAAGAGCTGTTGCAAGTATCTCTGGGTTTGAACTGGAAATTTTCATTATCAGTTCTCTGCATTGCCCTTTGGCTTATCGTATTACAAAGGTTCTGGCTCCAAGGCATTCAAATCTATCCTTACTTGGACGACTGCCTGATTCTGGCTCAAAATTTGTCATAGCAGACATGTGCTTTCTGGTGGTGTGAGACTGACATACAGCATGTGGCCTTTTTAACCCGGACAAACAAAGAGAGTCTGTCACTTTACTTCTTCCATCAACTATCTCATCAGTCCGTGCTGACTGCATGGTATCTCAAAATGTGTGGACACAGCACTGCCAAGACAGATGCCTCGGAACACGCTTGGGGAGCTCATCTAAATGGAAAGTGGACATCTACATATCAACATGAAGGAGATGTTAGCAGTCCAGTTTGCATTGATGGCTTTCATGTTGATTCTAACAGACAAAACAACTGTCATGTGGTACATCAACAAGGGGGGAACACATTCTTATCCTTAGCAGATGTATTAAGCACAAAATCATGGATCCCCACGAGTGGAAACTGGATCTTCATGTATTTCAGAATTTGACAGTGTCATGGAACTCCATCTTTCAGTTGGAAAACCTTCATGTCTATGCCTTTCCACCTCTGCCTCTCTTCCAAAGGTATTATTAAAGGTCAGACAAGACAGGCCAAGGATGATTTTTTACCTCTGATTCCTCATCTGTTATCTCAGCAAGGAGAGTGTACGCAGATAAATGGAATTCAATATCTTACTGAATTTGGACACAGGTTTGTCTTCTCTTCCATAAAGATTCATGCTGCAGCAATTTCAGCTCACTATGATTGACCCACCCTTTGTTTTCGCATCCTTTGTTCAAGCAGTTTCTTAGAGGGGCAAAGAATATAAGACCCCCCGTAGAGCTCCTACTCCTGCTTGGGATCTCAATTTTGTGTGGAAAACTTACTCTACAACCTTTTGAGCCTGCAGCTTTGGCTTACTACTTCAAGAAGAAGTGTCTGTTGCAGGCCCTTATGGGCAGTAGAGCCCTCTTGGTTTTCCATAAGGACTCAAAAAAAAAAAATTTGCACACTTTTACATGTATGTACACAGGCAATTATATTATTATTTGAGCACTAAAAATTTAGACAGTCTCAGCAGTTACTCTTTTTCTTTTTTTTCACAGAACAGGGCAAGCCTGTGTCAAAAAAAACTATTTCTAGGTGGATGGATTTTTTGCATTGCATTTTGTATATTCATCATGGGCAAAGAGGTTCCAGCTGGGATTGTCTATTGGTTTTTTGCTGGCTGTGTTTTACAAGGCCAGCTCTGCTACTTATTTTTTTAATTCCCTCAGCCCCTCCTCCTCTTGGGATTCCTGCATAGTCAGGACTGCAGCAAGGGAAGGCGAAGAACATATGTAGATGTTCCTTCCCTTGCTGTTGTCAATTACCCCTCCTCCTTCCCAGGCTGTGTGACGCATTTGCCATTAGTGGGCTTGACGCGTCAGTCTAAGTCCATGCATGACGACGCTCGCCTACTCTACTCTGATATTCGACTGGGGCCGCGGACTATACCAATAGTCAGGACTGAACATCTACATTTATGGTAGGTACAAAACTGTACTTTGCTGTGGGCTCTCCTCCTCCGGCTGGGACTCAACCTCCCTCAAAAATGCCGGAGGAGAGTCTTCTAGGAGAGAGAGAAGGAGAGGCACAGGAGAGGCACCACGGAGAGCCGAAACTTCCAGTTCGGCTCCTCCATCTAAGCGGGCCTCCCCTGTGCCTTCTAGCTTTCCTCCTCCTCGGCTCCACTCCCCTCGGTTCTCTCCTGGGCCCGAGGAGGAGGAGGCTAGCCCTTCAGCGAGGTCCCCAAGGCGGCTCTCTAGGTCCGCTTCGGTGGCCTCCACCAGATCCACATTCTCTATGAGTGAAGCAGATATGGACCGGATGATGAGGAAATTCATCCAGGCCCAAATGCAAATGGGAGTGCTCCTAGCCCCCCCCCCCCATCCGGGAGGGGCTTTGACCCCTTTTTTCGCCCCTTTGGCTCCTTCTCCGACCCATACCATGGGTTCGGAGCTGTCGGCGCCAGGCAGAGTTGGATCCGGGGGTGGGTCGGATCCGATAGGTCGGTGCACCTCGGATCCGTCCCATCCCTTGAGTGCTTCGGGTACTTCGGACCCGACCTCTCGGAGCCGAGGGCCGAGCCTCGGGTCCGAGGGAGCTGGTGTGTCTTCGGCTCCGTCTAGGTCGGAGCACACCGGTCTCTCGGATCCGACGGTCTCGGCTCCGCTCGATCCATGGCCGGATCCGAGTGGGGTTCGGCTCTCAGGGTTTAGAGAAGCCGGCTCCCGGCTTCGGCGTAGTGGAAAGGGCACTGTTGAGGACTACGGACCCCGGTCCCTGCCACGGCTCCATCCCGCACTCCCTTGCAGTTGGGCCAGGCCCCCACCAGCCGGTCCCAGGGACAGCCCGCCTCGATGTCCCAAGTAGTTCCCTTGGAACATCCAGCTGCGGAAGAGTACTCCTCGGACAGCCCCAAGAAGTACCTCGAAGCGTTAGTGCAAAAGGAGGCACATGGACTCCCCGAGTCCACATCAAGACACAGACTTGGATGAAGGGAGGGCTCCCCAAGGTCACCCCTGAAGACGTCTCATTTGGAGACATTATGGAGATGTTGAGGATCAGGGGGTGGTCTGCCCCCAAGGCCTCCTCAGACGAGTCTGTGTTCTTGGAGGCATTTGAGGCGGGCCCATCTACCTCTTGGGTGTCCCCTCCTGCCGACCCTCTGGTGGACCTTATATCCATCAGAGCGTGGAAGGATCCGGACACCATTGAGCCTGTACCTAAGCGTCCCGACCGTATCCTTTCCTCCGGACCGCACTCACTGGAGCAAAGGCCCCCAGTAGATGCCATGATGATGGCTGCAGCCACTAAGAGGAGTTGGCCCAGGAGAGTCCCTCTATGCATCCTCCGGGCAAGGAGTCCCGCCGATGGATCGCATTGGGAAGCGAGTTTTCAGTTCAGCAACCTTCTCTTTGAGAGCTGAACTACATGGCACACGTCATCAGGATGCAGCGGGATCTGATTAAAGAATACGCTGCATCTCCCCCAGAGTCCATGTCGAGTGAGGATAAACAGGTATACTCCACCCGAATGGCCACTCTTAGATCAGTCTCGAATACATCTATGCGGCTGCTTTCTCACGCTACTGAGGGAGCCGCTAGAGCCAGCGGAGCAGGCCTAGTCATGAGGCGACAGGCCTGGCTCCGCCACTGTGATTTTGCAGAGCCCTTCAAGGCGACCTTCGCGAATGCCCCTTTCGATGGTTCTGCCTTATTTGGCAAGACTGTTTGCAAAACATTAGTCCAGAGGGAAAAGGACGGGAAGATGCTGTCTGCCGTCGGAGTCCGCTTCTCAGCTCCCCAGAGGTCCTACTCGAAGAACCAAAAGGGACAGAAGAAGATGTGGTTCCGGAAATCGCAGCAGTCCCAACCTGCTCCGGATAACCAGTCCTTCCGTGGCAGAGGAGGACGGGGAGGTCGCCGTCCTAGAGGCAGGGGGGCTCCTAGCAACTTTGGGTCCAGAGAACCTTTCTCTGATAGGCCCACGCAGCAGCCCTGAAGGGTTGCCCGGCTGTCCATCTCTGGAGGCAGTCGGGGGGCGTTTTTCGAGGCACCTGACTTCTTGGGAGTCCATCACAACAGACCGTTGGGTGCTTCGTGTGATATCCAGAGGTTATGCAATTCCCCTGTACAAGGTTCCCAGATCTCGCAGCCTCCCAGATGTTCCACCCGACCAAAGGGAGGCAGCAGCTATCGAAATCAGACAGCTGCTAGAAAAAAGAGCTATCCACTGCGTCCCCCCAGATCAAACCGGGTCAGGGTTTTACTCCAGGTTCTTTTTGGTGCCAAAGAAAACGGGGGACTTAAGACCGATCTTAGATCTTTCCCTGCTGAACCTGTCAGTAACCAAGCAAAAGTTCGGATGGTCACCCTTCAATCTATACTCCCCCTCTTGAGGGAGAACGACTGGATGTGCTCCATCGACCTCAAGGACGCATACTACCACATTCGCATGGACAAACGGTCCAGGAGGTTTCTTCGCTTCCGGCTGGGAGCCAGTCATTATCAGTTCAGGGCCCTTCCCTTTGGTCTCACCTCAGCCCCCAGGGTGTTCACCAAGGTCTTAGCTGTTGTAGCGGCCCACCTGAGGCTCCAAGGATTACAGGTCTTTCCGTACCTGGACGACTGGCTCCTGACGGCATCATCAAGGCATCTTCTGTGCTCAGCCAGGGACTACTTTCTTGACGACTAGCCCCAGGTTGTGGCATCACTGTCAACTGGGAGAAATCTTTGCTGCACCCCACACAAGTTATAGATTTCATAGGAGGAAGGCTAAACACCAGGTCAATGCGAGTCTTCCTCACTCCAGACAGAATTACCAACCTGAAGTGTCATGTAGCAGCGGTCCTGCAACCATTTCCGTCTGCAGCTTCGGTCCTGAGGGCCCTAGGTTAGATGGTGGCAGCTATCCCGCTTCTTATTCATGCATCTACGCACGCATGCGGGTTCTTCAATGGACCCTTCAGGTTCAGTGGTCCCCTCTCAGTTCCCCTCTCAACTCTCCGATAGCGGTCAGCAGAGCGTGCAAGGACTCCCTTCTTTGGTGGCTTCTGTCTCCGGAGCACCTGACAGGAGACCTTTTGTGCTGCTTTTCCCCGAGCCACAGTGACCATGGACGCTTCCTGCCTCGGGGGGATTCTGCGGGAAAGATTGTCCAAGGCACGTGGAACACCACAGAGACGTTGTTGCATATAAATGTCCTGGAAATGAGGGCGGTGCTCCGTTGCAAGCACTTCACCACGTTCTTCCTTCAGGGACTATTGCGATTCAGACAGACAACATGTCGGTAGTCTGGTACATCAACAAACAGGGAGGAACCAGGTCCTATCCCCTTTGTCGAGAGGCCATGAGAGTCTGCGAATGGGCAATTTCCACCAAACGCTTTCTGGTAACGCACATCCGGAAAATCCAACATCCTTGCGGACAAACTCAGTCGCACCATTCTGTCACCTCACGAGTGGTCTCTCAATCCTCAGGTAGCGAAGAAGATTTTTGCCGCTTTGGGGCAACCCTGTTGCGATCTTTTGCCTCTCCCTCAAACGCCAAATCGACAATTTCTTGGCTCTGCTTCCCCACCAGGGAATTCCGAGATGCGCTGGTGCATGCTTGGCCTCCCGGTCTCCTTTATGCCTACCCTCCACTACCTCTGATGCAGAGGCTTCTGCAGAAAGCCAACAGTTTGGGGAGCAGAATGATTCTCATTGCCCGTTCTGGCCTCGTCAACCCTGGTTCCCTTTGTATGGTCTCACAAAATCAATCCACCCTGGATTCTGGATCCGATTCGATCTCATCTCCCACCCCTGGGATTTCGGTTCCCAATCTACACACCCTGAAATTGACAGCTTGGCTGCTCCAGTTCCATCCTTGATTAGGACTCGGTATCTCGTCACCGGTCAAGGCCATTTTAGTGGCAGCTCATAAACCTTCCACCAGGCAGGTTTATCGGAGTAAATGGAAGAGATTCTCTATTTGGGCGGTTCAGAGAACTTTGGATCCTTTCTCAGCACCTATGTCAGCAGTGCTAGATTTTTTAACAGATCTCTTTCATCAAGGGGCAAGCTCTTCCACGATTAAGGTACAATTGGCAGCCATCTCACATTATCACATTGGTCATGAGACAGCTCCCCTCATGACAGCTAAATTGTGCAAAACCTTTCTCAAAGGGATTTCTTATTGAGGCCTCCAGTCAAAGAGATTGTACCACCTTGGGATCTATCCTTAGTTCTGCAAGCCCTTACTGCTCCTCCCTTCGAGCCTGCAGCCTCTATAGACCTAAAGTACCTTTCTTGGAAGACTGCCTTCTTAGTAGCCATTACTTCAGCCAGAAGAGTGTCTGAACTTCAGGCTCTATCGTCAAGCCTTTTACCTTTCTTTCTTTCCAGATAGGGTGTGCCTCAGGACCAATCCATCTTTTCTTCCGAAGGTCTCTTCAGAATCTAATATCAACCAGTCAATCAACTTACCTGTGTTTTTTCCCAAGTACTCAAACAAAGGAGAATACAAATTACATTCCTTGGATGTTCATAGACAATTACGATTTTATATTCACAGGACAGCTGGTCACAGGCAATCAGATCAGCTGTTCGTCTCCTTTGCTAAATTTGCTTTGGGTAAAGCAGTGTCGAAATTCACACTATCTAGGTGGATTGCTAATTGTATTCTGCAGGCTTATGACACTTCAGGTAGACCTGCTCCACAGAGGGTTACGGCTCATTCTACTAGGGCAGTCTCCATGTCAGCCGCTTTTAAGTCCCGTGTGTCATTGGATGATATCTGCGTGGCAGCTACTTGGGCCTCGCCTCATACCTTTATTTCTCATTATAAAGTGGATGTTGTTTCCAGAGGAAGAGCATCCTTTGGCTCAGCGGTGCTCCGGAACATCCTTCCATGACGGCCGTCCAAGATTCAGGTAGCTGGGGACTCTGTCCCACAGGTTGCAGACAAATGAAGTCTGCCTACTTCAGATTTAGAAGTTATGTACTCACCATAACGTTCCATCTGAGTAGGTGACTTCATTTGGATGCAACCATCCCCCCCTCCATCCCGCTGACCTTTATAGAGCGAGTAGTTATGCTTTTGTTCATGTACTGTAGTCAGTATTATTTAGGCAAACTCAATCTGAGGTCAGTCAGGGCTTGGCAAGGGGTTATGGGTAAGAGGGAGGAGCTAGGAGCTCGGAGCCTAAAGCTTTTGAAATGCAGGCTCGGATCCGAGGTCGGATCCGATACCCACAGGTTGCATCCAAATGAAGTCACCTACTCAGATGGAACGTTATGGTGAGTACATAACTTCTAATTTTATGCTGATGTTTGAGTGCTGGCCATTTGTGTTTTTTGGGATATTCAGTTATCACGACTCCCATATGTGGCACACATCACAGCTTCACCAGATGTTTGCTGGGGGGAGGGGCATCCCATACGGCTATTTACTGTGGGTTGCTGGCTATGCCCTGGAAACATGGATGATGATGACACCCATCAGAAATGCACACGTACCTGCACACATACCTACAGAAGAACGCCATAATGAGGCACATGCACAAACTAGGAACACCATAGCGCATTTGTTTGAGCTTCTGAAGTCACAGTTCCGATGCCTTGATATATCTGGTGGAGCCTAGCAGCATTCTCCGCCACATGCACAGATATTGACAGTATGTGCTATGCCACACAGTCTGATCCTGCGGAAACAGCTGCAGCAGAATCAGCAAAGGGAAGGGATACACAGCCCCCACTAGTGCCTAGGTCACCACAGACACAGGAGGACTCGGAAGAGTAAATGTAGGCATGCTCAGTATGCCCTGGCTTTGGCTAAGAAACAACGGATATCACATTCACTTGACACCCTAGGGACCTAGGGACTTGCACCTTCCCCTAATCACATACAGAAATTAAAATAGATGCCAGGCAACCCACACATCCTCTGCCTATCCATGTATTGGCTGTGTAAAGCTTGCATCTGACAGAGTCAGCCCTGAACTACAGATGTTAAGTTTCGTTCTTGCTGGTTGGGATTGGAGCCGATCCTCAGCTCCAACTCTGCCATCTTCTATAGCTCAAGAGCTGTTTACTGGCTCGAGGTTATCCCTTATCCCATGATGCCTAGTGCTAGCTACCCTGATCTCGTTTGCCGCTTCAGCTGCGAGGTGTCGTTTTTCTGGCTCAGGCTCGTATAAAGTTTCTTTATAGAACTTTTTTACTAGAAATAGTCTTTTTCCTAGGGGGTTTTGTTTTTAGTTTTATATTTGTTGTGTTAGCTAAGTGTGTATTTCTAGCTTCCTTCCCTTCCCCCCCTCCTTATTCCTTTCCTGTCAGGTTAGCCGTTTAAGTTAGAGGCTTTCCTTCTACCTTCTTTATAGGCTAGCCATTTGAGTTAGAGGCTTTCCTATCAAAAAAAAAAAAAAAAAAAACCTTTAGCTTTAGTCTGTAGTGTACTGTGTTTTTTTTCTGTAGACTGTATTTTGATTGGTAGCTATTGTTGTATTTTTTATTACAGGATGTCCAAAGAATCCATGGTGTCTGGGTTCAAGAAGTGTGACTCATGCTGTCAGAAAATGTCTCTGACAGATGGGCATACTTCTTGCATCTATTGTTTAGGCGCTGTGCACCTGCAGGACTCTTGTTCTGTCTGCCATGCATTTAGTCCAAGAGTTCTGCAGGAGCGTAAGAATAAGCTTATTCTTAGGGGCCTTTTAAAGCCCCAGGATTCACCGGCCAATACTCAGCCTGTGAAATCCCCTAAATCTACCAAATCGTTGGCTCCAAGTTCGGAGCTGTCTTTGGTTCAGACTCTACCTGCTACTTAGGTTCCAGCTGGAGCCGATAAGACTATATCCCCATCAGCTCCATCAGAAACTTCGGAGTCTTCGTAGAGCCACAAGAGGCTGAGGTCCCCTTCTCTGGAATCGATACATTCGGCTATCGGTCTCCCCTGCTGCAAAGCGAACGCTGTGTCGAGTAGCACTCAGACTCTGGCAGTGGACTATTTCCTCCCAACGATTTCTGATTGCGACACACATCCCTGGGAGGTCCAACGTCATAGCAGACAGGCTCAGCAGAGCTATTCTCATGCCTCATGAGTGGTCTCTGAATCAGGTAGTTGCGGATCTGATCTTACGCAAATGGGGACAGCCTTGCTGCGATCTTTTTGCCACCCCCTTCAACAGCAAATGCAGCAACTACTTCTCTCTTTTTCCACTTCCAGGTCACACACCCAGAGATGCTCTAGTCCACGATTGGCCTCAGGGACATCTTTATGCCTTCCCTCCATTTCCCCTGATACCAAAACTCGTACAGAAAACAATATCATTGGGTTGCAAAATGATCCTCATTGCCCCCTACTGGCCTCGACAGATATGGTTTCCGTTCCTGCACCATTACCTTCTCAGTCAGCCCTGGACTCTGGATCCGATTCCAGACCTATTGATTCATCAATCAGGCAAGCTGCATCAGTCTCTCCAAACACTCCAGCTCACAGCTTGGTTGCACCAGTTCCAACCTTAGCCAGGCTTCCCAGCATTTCCCTGGCCATGCGTGAGATTATTGTCTCCTCTCATAAATCCACAACTAGAAAGACATGCTAGCAAATGGAAACGTTTTTCTTGTTGGGCAGAGGCTAGGAACATAGATCCTTTTTCAGCCCTAGTCCACTAAATTTTTGAGTTCCTAGTACAACTATTTCATTCTGGGTCTGCTTCTGCTACAATCAGGGTTCAGTTGGCAGCCATTTCTAACTTTCATGTTGGGTTGTCTAATTCAAACATTATGTCTCATAAGCTCTGTAAAGCCTTTTTAAGAGGGACTACTCTCCTTAGACCTCCAGTGAGAGACCCCCCTCCTCCTTGGGACCTTAATTTGGTACTAACCTCCTTAATTATGCCCCCCTTTGAACCTGCAGCATCCCATCTGGGAAAACACTTTTTCTGGTACCTATTACTTCAGCCAGACGTGTCTCTGAACTTCAGGCACTATGTGTTTGTCCGCTATACTTGGTTTTTCATAAGGACAGTGTTGCTCTGAGGACTAATCCCTCATTCCTTCCGAAAGTCTGCTCAGAAAACAATTTAAACCAATCTATAGACCTTCCTGTGCTTTTCCTTAACCACACAGACAAGGCAGAATACAAATTACACTAATTGGACGTTCATAGACAATTGCGTTTTTACTTGCATAGGACTAAGGATGTAAGGAAGTTGGACCAACTATTCCTTTCCTACGCTCTAGGCAAACAAGGTCTCCCAGTTTCCAAAGTGACCTTATCCAGGTGGTTGTCTCACATTATTACTTTCATATATCAATTGTGAAACAAAGAGTTGCCTATCAAA
Source organism: Protopterus annectens (assembly GCF_019279795.1). Classification (NCBI taxonomy): domain Eukaryota; kingdom Metazoa; phylum Chordata; order Ceratodontiformes; family Protopteridae; genus Protopterus; species Protopterus annectens. The sequence continues at coordinate 549,387,880 of NC_056750.1, read as the reverse complement.
CCAAAAGGTCATTCTACTAGGGCTTTGGCCACCTCTGTAGCCTTCCAATCGAGGTTGCCCATGGATTCTATCTGTGCAGCTGCTACGTGGGCAAATCCTCATACCTTTATTTCTCATTACAAGCTAGATATTTTCTCCAGGAGCAGAGCTGACTTTGGTTCCACTGTTCTGAAGAGTCTGTTCCAAAGAGCCATCCAGAATTGTAGGTGCTAGGAACGCTGTCCCATCCAGCAAGAACAAAGGCGAGATAGACAACTTAACATAAAGAAGTTATGTACCTACCATAACGTTCCATGTTAGTTGTCTTCATCTCGCCTTCTTTCTTGCATCCCACCCTCTGTCCCCCTGTCCTATTGGATCGAGAGGAGTTTTGGTTTCACTGGCTGAGTGTTCTCTGGTTTGTTTCCTCTACTGACTTAGAGAGTATGACAGGTATGCTCAACCGGTTTGTTTGGACAGGTTGATTCTCTGGCTTTGTCTGGGGTTAGCTATTACAAATGAGATCTGGGTAGCTAGTGCTAAGCATCATGGGATAAGTGGTAACCTCAAGCCAGTAAACAGCTCTCAAGCTATAGAAGATGGCCGAGTCGGAGCCTAGGATTGGCTCTGATCCCAACCAGCAAGAAAGAAGGTGAGATGAAGACAACTAACATGGAACGTTATGGTAGGTGCATAACTTATTTTTATGTCACCTGCTGCATTTGCAAGGCAAGTCCATAACCAACACAGTGCTCGTAAGTATTATTATGATATGGCAGTGTATGTATGAATCAGGTACATTATGCAAGTAAATGTAATGGGCCACCTGGACAGGCATAACATCCACATGGGACTTACAGATACCCATTCCACTAGCATGTTTCCTTTCCTTTTTATTAGGCCTCGTGCATGTAATAGTCATGCAGTCTTACTGCAACAGATTACTGGTACATCAGCCAAGGGAGATGTTTGACACTGGGATGACGTGATCTTCAGACTACTGTGTATCCCAGCACAACACATGGTGGTGTTCCGCCACCCCCAACACAGCAGTGTCCCCTTGTAACTGCTGTAACAGTAACCCAGCAATGGTATATCAGCACGCCAGGCAGTCTCAGGACAGTAACTTAAAAATTGATCTTGAATTGTATGTCTTACTTAAACCAGGAATAATGGTGTACATATTTATGCAGGTGATTGTGTGATGAATGACCCCTGTCTGTCACGCTGCTTGTGTTGCTCAGTGTACTAGGGCAGTTTGCTTGCGTGATGGTGTTCATGGTTCTAATCTAGAAGTATCCACTTCTTCTGGATGTGTGGAGTTATTAGGTTGTGTTTTAGAGGCTGTCATTCTGTGTGTGTTATAATAATATTAACGTCTGTCAAATATTAATTCCATCAGACAACTTCAGAAAGTCGTACCCAGTACGAATGAAGTGCAGCAGTGCAGAAACAGGGACAGATGTCATTTTGTGTAACACAAAATCTTGGACTGGAGTACAACCAAGTGTGGACTGGAGTCAATTTATAACTAGTGGAAATCACACTGGGCATACTCATACACTTAGTTAAGCAGAGTGCAATCCTGTTGCTCCTCGCTCAGAACAAATTTTTATATACAGATAAGTCTATAGGTGCATACATATATGTATACATATCTGTCTCCCCCATAGCTATGTGTATATGTATATATAACTGTGTGTGTGTGTGTGTGTGTATATTTATATATATATATATATATATATATATATATATATATATATATATTATATATATATATATATATATATATATATATACACACACACACACACACACACACAAAACTGGTGCAGGTCTGGAAAAAACTTCAGCACAGCTCGAACAGTGAAGCTCCTTTATTAAAATGATGCAGAATAATGCAGAGTAAAACAGAATAAAACATCCACTGGTTTATAACATCCACTGGTTAAGCGCTTTCATCTGTTAGTATACAGACTTCCTCAGAACCAGTATTGTGGGATATACCTTAGTTTAAATAACAAAATTGGCGCCAATTATTTAAAGAAACATCCTCCTACCTAACATAAAGCATATTGCTATACATTTTCATTCAACACATAAAATCTATATAAAAACATGTATAAAAACATATTGTCAATATAAACACTAACTTAATATTAAAAAAGGTTTTATACTGATACTATCGTTAATACCCGGAAACGTAGTGGCATCTGTGAGGATTTGCCACTTCCTTTCTTTCAATGCTAAGGACATTTTCCAATTCCCTCCATATGGATAACTGTCTACCTGATCAATGATAGAGAATTTAAAATAATGTTGTTCACCTTTATCACATAAATGTCTATATAAAGCATTATTCTTATCTTTCACCTGAATTTTATAATAATGTTCATAAACTCGTTTTTTTTAACTGTCTCTCCGTTTTGCCTGTGTAAAATGCTGGGCTGGCAAGGCAAGTAGCAAGGTAAACTACCTGCTTGGTGTTACAATTGCCTGCCCTGCATTTAACAAACGTGTTATTAATGTCCTCAAGCTTAATACTTGCTGCTTCATTAATTCGCCCACATTGTTTACACAATCCACATTTTTTAGTCCCTGTCAAGGTATTTTTAATTTTTCCATATTTACTAACCCGTTCTAACAACCTTTTGATATTCGGTGCTGTTTTATGTACAAAAGACGGATGACCTCCTAATTTCATACCTATATTTTCCAAAATTGTTATCAAATCCCAGTGCCTATTTATTATTTCCTTAACAAAATTCACATATGGTGTGTACATCAAAACACACACACTATTGTTAACTTCACACACATAATTATTATTTTGTATATTTTTGTATGTATATCCGCACTGGCTAAATTCATTCTACCCAATAGTGGTAAATCTTTATTACCCCATTGTTTTTTTACATAACCTACTGTATCTTTCAACATAGCTAAAGGGTATCCCCTATTCCTAAACATGTTGAAAATTAACTCCATTTCAACTTCCATTACTTCTTTTTTGGATGACATGCGCGCTGCTCTAATGCATTGTCCCTTGAAGACATTTTTAAACATGTAAGGTGGATGATTACTATTAAACTCAATGTAATCATTGGAAAATGTCGTTTTCCTATATATCCTAGAAGCAAAACCTTCATTAGTGTGACTAATATAAGTGTCTAAGTAAGCAATACCCTTTTCACGTATGTTATATGTAAATCTTAAGAATTGCGTCATTCCATTGATGTATTCAATAAATTCACTTATTGTCTCCTTTGGACCCTTCCAAAGAATAAGTAAATCATCTAAATATCTAACGTAAAATGCCATATCCGAATAATATCTGCTTTTAAACAAGTATTCGGACTCCCATTCCAACATAACAAGATTTGCGAAGATGGGGGCACACGACACCCCCATAGCCACACCTTTACTCTGTCTAAAATATTCACCTTGAAATAGTATGTAATTATGGTCTAGAACTAATGCCATCATGTCTAAAATTAAACTAATCCTGTCCCAACTCAAGTATGAAAATTTCCTCAAACTATTACTAAAGTATTCAAGTCCAATGTCCTTAGGTATACTTGAAAATAAATCCATAACATCAATGGTTAAATATATCAAACCTTCATTCCACAAATCTGATGCTAATTTACCTAGAAAATTCCAAGAGTCTTTAATTAAGTGTGGAATATTCTCATACACATGTTTAGTCCACCTATCGATTGCCACTCCTATATTATATGTTTTAGATTTAGACCCTGAAATAATGGGTCTGAATGGAGGATTTCTGATAGATTTATGGACCTTGGGTATACCTATTATATTAGCCAAGATTGGATGATCAACTTTCAGAAACATGTAAATCTCATTGGTTATTCTATTATCAATCAGGTATTCCTCCAGGGCCAAATCTATCCTTTTGTATCCAATATTAATTTGATTTATAGATACCACTTCATAATTACCTGACTGGTACAATATATTGTGTAATTGCATATTGTAATCGAAAGTATTGAAAACTACAATACCTCCCCCCTTGTCAGGTTTCATTATTCTTATCTCATTATTGTGCATTAATTGGTTCAAGCACATCCGTTCACTTGTTGTTAAATTGTCCTGAAAGACCTTATAATGGGAATTTCCTTTTCTAATATTGTTATTTAGCCAATAAATGTCTTTACAAACCATTTTTTCAAAATTAGCTACATGTGTATTAGGTACTGGAATATATGAACTTTTTTTCTTAAGATCCTTATACACAGATGCTTCCACTTTGTCTTCACTTTGTCCGAATTGTATTGCAAAATTTAACCTTCTACAATACAGTTTGATTTATTTGATAGTATCAACTACATTAAAACCTATATTAGGTATGAATTTCATACCTTTACTAAACAACATAAATTCCTGACTAATGTCAAAATCTGTATAATTAAACACATTAAAACCATTATATGAACATAAAATATGTTCTTCACTAATATTTCTTTTATCTTTTTCTTCCTCGATAGAATTGATTGGATGCTGTATGCTGTTCATGCTTATACCTAATAAATTGTCTGTAGAACAATAGAGGGTACTCATATCAGACAAAGACTTCTTTTGCTGATCTATCTTAATAACATTCATCGTACCCTCCTGTTCCATTGAGTGTACTGCTTCTTGGGGGCTGGATAAAATCTGCCCCCTTGAAAATTTTCATCCATTTCCACATTCCTCGATCTATTTCCAAAACTACTGTGTCTCTTCTTTTGTACAGTTTGCCTATCTTGTGGCCAAATATATGCTCTTTTACTCTCATACTGTTCCTTGTCATGCTGAATATTCCTATTTTTCCTATGGTATATACTAAATGCTCTGTTTTCAGCTGTTTGAAATTGTTTGTGATACAAATCCTTCCATAATTCAAAAATCAGTATCCTTGACAATATCTTGTCTATCTATCTTAAAAAAACGAGTTTATGAACATTATTATAAAATTCAGGTGAAAGATAAGAATAATGCTTTATATAGACATTTATGTGATAAAGGTGAACAACATTATTTTAAATTCTCTATCATTGATCAGGCAGGCAGTTATCCATATGGAGGGAATTGGAAAATGTCCTTAGCATTGAAAGAAAGTAAGTGGCAAATCCTCACAGATGCCACTAGGTTTCCGGGTATTAACGATAGTATCAGTATAAAACCTTTTTTAATATTAAGTTAGTGTTTATATTGGCAGTATGTTTTTATACATGTTTTTATATATATTTTATGTGTTGAATGAAAATGTATAGCAATATGCTTTAAGTTAGGTAGGAGGATGTTTCTTTAAATAATTGGCGCCAATTTTGTTATTTAAACTAAGGTATATCCCACAATACTGGTTCTGAGGAAGTCTGTATACTAACAGATGAAAGCACTTAACCAGTGGATGTTATAAACCAGTGGATGTTTATTCTGTTTTACTCTGCATTATTCTGCATCATTTTAATAAAGGAGCTTCACTGTTCGAGCTGTGCTGAAGTTTTTTCCAGACCTGCACCAGTTTTGTTTGTGACAGTTTGTCGTTCTACAGTTGCTTTTGGGGACACACACACACACACACACACACACACACACACACATATACACATATATGTGTGTATATATATATATATATATATATATATATATATATATATATATCATACGCACCTCCATTTATATATATATATATATATATATATATATATATATATATATATATATATATATATATGTCCCTGTTATATACATAAATATATATAAATATGTTTATATGAGTGTGTATGTCTGTATTGCCCCACATACCATGATAATGGTGAGTAAAGCTGCACTGTGACATATATATAATGTTGCTCAAAAGACCAAAAGTAAGGGCTCAACACTAGCTAATGCACTTACTTACAGTCCCCTGTGCCTGCTGAATGTCACCACACATACAGATGCTTGCCCATCCAAATGCAGACAGCCACATATGGCCAAAATAGCTACTGTATTCACATAGCTAGGATAAGAAACAGTTATGTGACTGCTAGGCTACTAGATGTAAAAAGCAGTAAAATGCACGTCATCCTGCTGGCCACACATGCTATTCATGTCAAACCTACTTTATGTACTCCACAAGCAGTTTACCTGCAGTCATGTATAAAACAGACTTCCACCATGGTGTATAGGTTCATAGGTAGGTACTAGGCTATTGGCCCTAGGACCTGTATAAGCCTAGCCAAAAAGGTACCCTGTGTTTCGCCACCCAAAAAAATTATTTTCCTGTGCCCCTGTCAACCAGAGCCACAGAAGTGATCCCCGGGTGAATTTCCTACTTCCCATCCAATCATCAAGATTTTTCTTGAAGAGTGCTAATGAGGAGCTCTGTTTGACATAGATAGGTAGTCTGTTTCAGAATATGGGAAGTCTCTGAGACAAAAATCTGTCCTTCCAGCATGTTCTGTTTATTGTGGTGACAAAGTTTAGGTCCCTAGAGCATGTAGCTTGAAGGGATTGGGATTTCTTTAAGTGGAGTATGTCCAACAACTCTTGGTTTGACATAGCTTTGTATGTTAGGCAGAGATCACCTCTGAGTAGGTGATATGCGATAGAGTAAAGCTGGAGTTTTTTGAGAGAGTCTGCATAGGGCATCTGTTTGAGGCCAGTAATCCTCTTTGTGAGGTATTTCTGCGGCCTTTCCAGTTGTTGTAGATGTCTTGTGAGGTATATACCAAAAGGGGCGTTGTACTCTATAATGGGTCTAATGAGTGATGAGTAGAGGGGAACAATTACCTCTTTCTTTCTGGTTGAGAAACCTTTTGTGATGAGGTATGCCATGTAGAAGGATTTCCTGACCACTGTGGCGATGTGATTATCAAAGGAGAGACTACTGTCCACCTGTGTCCCAAGGTCTCTTATCACACTTTCGGTGTTAAGTAGACTACCGCCTATGTGATAGTTCATGGGCACAGAGTTTTTACCAAAGGGGATGACAATGTACTTTTTGGCATTGAGTTTGAGGCCATGGCTTTGACACCAGGCATCTGTCTCAGTGAGGCCTTTTTGTAGGATGTCCACTTCATTAGGAGTTTCGATTATGGCTCCTAGTTTGCAGTCATCTGCAAACTTAGTTAGCCAAAGACCTTCTGTGTTGGCCTGTACTTCAGAGAAGTAGATACCAAACAGGAGAGAACCTAGGACTGAACCCTGTGGTACTCCACTTGTCACTGGTCTGAAGTCTGCCACTTTCACAGTATGGGTTTTATCAGTAAGCCAGTTGGCAACCCATCTTGTGGCATAGGGATTTATACCTAGTTTAGTGAGTTTGTCTATAATTCCAGAGTGGGGGATGGTGTCGAACATCTTGGTGAGATCTAGATAGGTTGTGTGAACCACTTTACCCTCATTTATGGCTTTGGTGACTACTTCAAATAAGTCTATCAGGTTTAGGAGACATGATCTGCCTTTTACAAACCTGAACGGTGTGGGGTCCAGAGTTTGGAGATCTCCAATGTCTTTGTTTATGAGTTCCATGATGATACTTTCCATGGCCTTGCAGGAGACCAGGCTCGTCAGGCTAATTGGGCAGTAGTTCCTGGAGTTTGTCATGGCTCCCCCTTTGTGGAGTGGCATAACCATCGCAGTGCCCCATTCAATGGGCACAAAGCCTGAGGTGAGGCTATGACTGAACATGCTACTTAGGCGGGGTGCCAGCTCATTCTGTAGTTCATGTAGAAGGCAGCCTGGGATGTTGTCAGGTCCCATGGATGCTGTGTTCTTGGCTTTGGAGTGTGAGGTTTTTACCTGTGGAGCCGTGATTACAGAAACTTTGCATTCTTCCGGTATAAAGATGGGGCCTTTTGGGGATGAGAGGTGGGTAAAGTTAGCACTGAACCTATCTGCCAGGATGTTGGCAATATCAGTTGGTTCTGTATATGTAGTGCCATTGTGCTGTAACTCAGAGCAGATCTGAGTGTTGCCATTGAGATTCTTGACATAGCTATAGAATGCTTTGTGGTTGTCTTTAGAATCAGTGGCAATTTTGTTTTCATAACTAGCTTTGGAGGATTTTATGAGGGATCTCAGCTTCTTACTGAGGCTGACCAGGGAGTTCCTCCAATCATGGGATTTTACCCTTTTTTGCAACAGTTTCTTCCTTCTGTTGTAGAGTTTGTTTATGGAAGAAGACTACCAGATTGGCTTCCTTTTTTTGGAGGATAGCATCTTGGTTCTGTTAGGGATAGCACAATCCATGCACTCGTTTAAGTGCTTATAAAGCCCATTTATGTAGAATTCAGCAGTCATACCTCTATTGTCCATCTTCATGGGTGTCGTGAAGTTTGCCACTTCTGTCTTAAGAAATGTGAAGTTGGCTTTGGAGAAATTCTTTACAGTTGTTTCCCTAATGGGGACGGGATGTGGATATCTACGGTGGTTAGCTTGTGGTCGAATCTGACCAACAAGGAATTGACCTCTGGTGTGGAACACCGGTCGCCCATGTTGGTAATGACCAGGTCTAGGATATTGCTGGCCCTGGTGGCGGTGTGGATAAGTTGATCCTAGGCATTGGAATTTATGAATCCCAGAAAACGTTGAGCAAAAGTATTGGTACATGAGTAGTTTTCCCAGTTAATAGTGGGGTAGTTGAAATCACCCATTATTAGGGTGTTGGGTTGTACCTAATATTTTCCAGTATATCAAGAAAAGAGGAGTGGGAATCCTGGGGCATGGTGGGGGGTCTGTAGCAAGCTACAGTCTGGATTGCGGTCTTGCCAAGAGTTAGTTAAACTTGGATAATCTCGGATGCATTATGCTGAGCAACTAGCTTGGAGGTGTGGATATCCTTAATGAATATGGACACGCCTCCGCCTTTAGTGTTTCGGTCCGGGTTAGGTGGCCGAAAGGTGTGGTATGAATTATAGCCTGATAATGCAGGGATGCTCTCTGGAGCTTTGAACCAGGTCTTTGTCACTGCACAGATGATGTTCTCCATTTTAAGGAGTGCCTCGAGTGAGTGCATTTTGAGGTTTAGAGTTCTAGTATTAAGTAGCATTACCCTCAGATTTTGCTTGCTTGTACCTGTTACGGTGGTGAATTTTTCATTTGAAACTTGCCTTAAAAAGGCACTGTGGGGGTGGCAAGAGCTTTTGTCAATATCCAGAATCCCAAGGACGACAGGTGCAGACCATCTCTGGCAAAGCATAGTGGTCTGTCGATCATGTCATCCCAGGCAGACAGATACTGAATTCCATTAGAATGACACCAGAAGCTTAGCCAGTTGTTGATGTCAGTCATGTTGTCCTTGTACTGTGGTATCATTCTGGGTGATGTCAGGATGCTACTCAGGGCTAGGGTCACACCTGCCTGAGCTACAAGATCAGAGAGCTCCTCCATGTCTCTTTTCATGTAGTCCATGGAGGTACATCTCAGATCATTCACACCAAAATGGATAATGACAGAGTCATATTTCTACTTGTGGAGTGACCTGAGTGCGTGTGTTATGTGGTGGATCCTGGCACCCGACAGGCAGCTGACAGTAACTTTCTCCTTGTTTAGCCTGGTGAGTGGAACATCAGTGTGCCTGACTGTAGAGTCACCTATGACTAGAGTGTTGGGTATGTTGTTATGCCTCATGGGCTGTGGTTGAGTGGCACACTGAGTTTGTGGGCTATGTGTCATTTGGGTTGTGTTGGGAGTGGAGGTTGCTTACGTTTGTGTGTGTATTTGTGTGTGCTCATCTCCCTGCCAAACAAATGAGAATCCGACATTGACTGCCAAACTGCAGTGGCGCTGCACTTTTTGGCCCTTGCAGGTGATGCTGGTTTCCAAACTCCTGTCTCCCACAAGTCCTGCTGATGTCATGTACCTTACCTCATTCACTCCGGAGCAGCTCAGAAAAAGCTGCCTGCTTAATTCCGCCATAGGAACAACAGTGCAGCCTGAGCTCATTTTCATAAAATCCATTTGTAATGCCATACAGAAAACAAATGTTTATAAATCTTTAACTATAAGAGCTAGACTAAAAATGTAAATGTGAAAGTTGTTCAGCAGACACTGACCTTTCCAACAGTGTAAATGTTGATCATGCATATCAAAGTCATTATTAAATATTTGGCAAGGAATGTTGATGATGTGCATATTTTTTACCTTTTTGGAAAAGCATGTAGACCCACACAATTTGTATTTAATTTGTTAGTGTGAATGTCAGCTTTAAAATGATACCTTAACCATTACTGTGTGATGCTTCTTTATGGAGATATTCACAGAAATATGATTAATATAATATTTCTCATAACTGATAAAGCATAATATCTCATCACCTGTAACAGACAGAGCTTACATGTCAGTGTAGAAGTTGTGCATCTCAATGTCAGCTTCAAAATGATGCATCATTTCTGTTCTCACCATGCTCCCTTGCAAAGATATGGGCATAATAATGAAAAGTATTGGACATGTATAATTTTCATAATCCTACAAGACTAAACAAACTGTGATATCTGTAGATGTGTACATGCACAGACATAGTTCTTTTGCCATGTTGTAAGGAGTAACACTGTCTTCAAAATGAGGTATTACTTGGCACACTGACATGCTCCCTTGCAAAGTTATTTACTAAAATATGAAAACAATTGTAATTTCAATAACCTAACTCCAAAACAAACTTTGATATTTGCACGGGTACAACATACAGGCACAATTCTTTTACCATGTTGGAGCCAGCAATACTTTCTTCAAAATGAGGTATTACTTTGCATATTCAGATTCTCCCTTGCAAAGTTATTTACCAAAATATAAAACAATCATAATTTCCATAACCTAAGTCCGAAACAAACTTTGATATCTGTACATTCGGAATGTATCTGACCCGACACCTGCAGCAGCTGGAAAGGCCCCAAAAGTTCCTCACCAAAAGGATAAAGGGTCTCAAAAATATGCCTTATGCTGCCAGACTGAAAATACTCCAGCTCTATTCAGTCGCATACCGCTTGCTCAGAGGTGACCTCTGCCTGACATATAAGGCCATGTCAAACCCAGATTTGATGAATATGCTTCACCTCAAAAAATCTAGATCCCTCAGAACCACAAGGGCGGGAGACTTAAACCTTGACACGGTTATTAATAGAACGTGCTGGAGGGACAGATTCATCACCCAGAGACTACCTATGCTGTGGAACAAAATCCCGGTACATGTGAGGCAGAGCACCTCGCTGGCCTTGTTCAAGAGGAATCTTGACCAATGGATGGGAGATTGCAGATATACCCCAGGGATTACTTCAGTGTCACTGCTTGACAGAGGCACAGCAAAATAATAGGCATAGTTTTCTTCAAACTAAAGGGGTGGCGAAAGCCACATAACTATGGGCTAGACTTATAAATGCCCTTGGGCAGATAGCCTAGTATGAACCTATGAACCTATGTGTACAACATACAGGGACAGTTCTTTTACCATGTTGCAACTATCAGTACTGTCTTCAAAATGAGGTATTAGCACATTCAGCTGCTCCCATGCAAAGTTATTTACCAAAATATGAAAAAAATCATAATTTCCATAACCTGAGATCTAACAAAACTGAGATCTGTACATGAGTACAGCATTCAGAACCAGTTGTTTTACCATGTAGACACATATGATTGTAAATATACACATTCTTGGTGTAGCCAACATACTGCTGAATGGGTACATGTAAAGAGAAAAAGCAAGGTAAGGACCTCCACTCCACTAATGAACCCAGGACAGGCATGGGACTTCAGTGGCAGGCAAGGCCATCTGATCTGTCCGATAGCTGTGCTGGCTACCCACTTAGACAGCTGGTACCACTGCAGTCTCACGACCTCCTTCAGTGTCAGCAGTCTGCTTTACCTATGCTTTTTCTCTTTACATGTGTCCCTTCAGCAATGGACCTAAGGGATCAAGTTCTGTATTAGTAAGCCCTTCCTGTCATCTAAACTTTGCACGTGCCTGATAAAAGCAGACTAAAAAAAGTATTGCATGATGGTCACTGACATATTAGATTGTATGTGGTAGCACTCTCCTGAAACAGTTCATCCTCACCAGCATCTTACCACAGTTATTTGCCAAACTCAGATAAATATATTTTACACGACACATTTAACAATAGAGTTTTACTTACTATACTGGTCCTACTTGGTCATGGGTGTTTTCCATTCTTCTCACAAGCTCCATGTTACCAATCCTGCATAACTCTCCTCACGCCATTGTGGAAGTCAGTCAAGAACAATGCTATGCCCTCCTCAGTTAGGTGAATGCCATCCCTTCTGAACAGGTGAACATCTTCAGTGGTGATGCTGTCATGGCAGGTTGTGGATCCACCGACCCTGTGCATCAAGCCATGCATGAACCCATTCTGTAAACATCTGGTCTTGTGAGCTGCCAGTTGACTGTTTTCCATATCTGTCGCGGAATTATATCAGACCACACAAAATGACAACATGGCCACCACAACTGCAGGTGTTCAAAAATTGCTGTGATTTGAAACCGTAGCCTTCCGAGTAGCTGACTGATGACATCATTTTATATTTTTAAGTATATTTAGTTTTTTACAAGTAGTTTGTATGTTACTTTTAGTATATATATTTTTGTATGTTTTTGTTTTGGAGCTTTTCTCCTCGGGCCTCCACTGAAAATGGACACGTATCCAGTTGGACTAGCCCGGTCAACAAATGTAAAATAAATGTAAAATAAATAAATCATTCCCTCCAATGTGCAGCACAAGAATTTTGGGCTCAGGGTAGATGGAACACTTCTCTTCGAACAACTGCAGTACTCCACTCCCATGCATACCTCTTCTTGCAATCCAGTATAGCTTCACACTGGATGTGGGGAAGCTCAAGTTGTACCGATTTTCAGTTTTGGAGGCATGGCTGGTAGCCCAGTGAATGTAGGAATGGCCACATACCCACACTCTCACTTGTCGTTCTCCTGGTCTTGAAGCCATCTCAGTGTCAGAAGGTGGACAAACCTGCACAGGAAAGAAAATGCAAACAGATTACTACTGATGTTTGACAGATGTATTGGAAGCCTACATATATATATGTATATCATGTGCATTACCTGGTTAGCCCATCCAAATCTTCCATCCTATCCAAAGGGGCAGTATTCTTTGCATGAGGTACATAACTGGTGATGACGCTGCAGAGGTACATACCTACTACACGTGAAAACACCAAATTACACACAGCACAGAAAGGGCACATGTAAAGAGAAAAAGCAGGGTAAGGACCGCCGGTCCACTGATATGCCAAGGACAGGCATGGGGCTCCAGCTGGTGGTTATCTGAAGTGTCCCATACCAGTGCTGGCTGCCCACTCAGACTGCTGATACCACTACTGTCTCACAACCTCCGTCACTGTCAGCATTCTGCCTTATCTCTTTACATGTGCCCATTCAGCAATGGACCTAAGGGATGAGGGATGGAAGTAACTTACTAATTGCTGCCCTGACCTTGCATATCCTGGAAAGCAGCCCAGTGGGACTGAGCTGAAGAGTGTCCAAGTTCCCCACTGCCATCCAGGATGATCCTAACAGTCATGGTGTCTACGTGTGCTGCCCACTGATGCAAACACCATCAGAAGATACAGTCTTACATTAGCTGAAATGCTGCATGGGTGGACACTAACAAGGGGGCTGGCTGCCCACTCAGACTGCTGATACTACGACTGTCTCACAACCTCCTTCAGTGTCAGCAGTCTGCTTTACCTTTGCGTTTTCTCTTTACATGTGCCCATTCAACAATGGACCTAAGGGATAAGGGACGGAAGTAACTTACTAATTGATGGCTGCCCTGACCTTCCTACATTTACTGTACCAGAGTGGAGGGAGAGTGAAAGGCCTCATTGCATTGGAGAAAGATGCACCTAGACTCTCTCTTTTTGCAGGTGGCCTTTCGGGGAGGGACTGAAGGCATCCAAGTTGCACCCATAAAATCATGCATATCCTGGAAAGCTGAAATACTGCATGGGTGGACACTGACAAGGGGTGCAGAATGGGCACATGTAAAGAGAAAAAGCAAGACTGATCCTGACCTTGTCTTTTTGCATGTGTCCTTTCCCAGAGGCAAATATTGCATCACAGTGGCAACCCAAGGCCATGCTTACCTAGGACAGCATCGCTATGGGACTGAGCTGAAGAGTCTCCAAGTTCCCAACTTTGATCCAGGTGGATCATAAGATCCATGGTGGCTGAGTTTGCCCCCTGTGATGCATCCACCAGCACAGTATTCTGAGATGGGACAGTTTAGGGTTTTGGCTGCTCCATTTCCAGTGATTCCCAGAACATCATAAGATACAGTCTTACCTTACCTTAGTGGACACTGGCAAGGAAGCGCAGAAAGGGCACATGTAAAGAGAAAACGCAAGACTGATCCTGACCTTGTCTTTTTGCATGTGTCCTTTCCCGGAGGGAAACATTTGATCACAGTGGCATATGACACTCACTGATGCACCCAGTAGCCTGGCCACAACTTTATGTTGTACAGTGTGCATTGCACATCTTACTCCTGTCAGCAATCTGCTAGACCCTTATGGCCATGGTACTCACCAAAGTATTCCACACACAGGTTAATCTTGCAGGTCGGGTATCCCCATGATAGTTCAGCACATTTACCCTTGCTGGCACAATGTTTGTATCATGACTTCCGCCATTTCACTGGGAAGTGTGAGCCTTGTTCAAATCAGCTCATGGGCTCTGGGACAGTAATCTCAATGCATCTTTTCCTTTTCTTGTAGGTGGCCAGGAGGTGCATGCCTAGGTTTCTTCTAAACTGTAACTGGCTTGCCGCAATAACACAGCCAGAATGTGAAGGCTGACGGTGGCTGCAACTCTCACGGAATAAAATGTAAGCATTCACTATGGCCACATCCCATAGGAACCAAAACAAGTACAGCCACCATTTTCTTGCCTTTCGTGCAGTTGGATACTGTGTCCTGAGCTGACACGCTCCATCCACCCCATTCATGTATGTGTTGTATATGTTTACAACTGGTGGACATGGCATTGGAGCTTTTGTTCCATTGTGCTATCTCCTGTGTATGCTGGAGACTGCCAAGGTTGGGTTACTATTAGTTGACAGCAGAAATACTGGGTTGCTATCCTTCCATTCAGTTGCAAGCAGTGGTCCACTTTGCAACTGCTTGTAGAACCCTCTAGGTGCTTTACCAATGGCCTGTCTGTTGAATGTTACAGGCCATCCTGACCTATTGGTGCGCATGGTTTTGCAGTAGTACAGACCGTCTTGCAGCAATTGCTGTGCCAGAGGGGCATAGGAGAAGAAGTTGTCAAAGTAAATGTGATGCTTCTTTCCAATCAGCCCCGTGTTACGTCAGCCACAACTCGGTGTGCCAGTCCAACCTTTGTGGTCTGCTCTGCCTTTCCAGTGTGTACCTAGAATTCATGCACATAAACATTATGCGAGTCAGCCAGCACCCATACCTTAATGCCATACCTCTCCAGCTTGCCAGACATAAACTGTCTGAATGTCAGACTTCCACGGAAGCCAACCATGGCTTTATCTCCTGCCACCTCATGATGCACATTATATTGTGTCCTACATGCATGAAGTACGGCATCCAGTATTGGCCATACATGATCAAGCTTGTCATGACCCACAGAGCCCTGTGGCTGCGGTTTTTGTCATTGCAGTGGAAATACTGCTGAATTTTTTCAAACCTCTCTTGGGTCATGTACTCAGCTATTGGGAAATAACCATACACATGGTGTGTTTCCCAGTACTGCCTGTATTCTGGAAAATTTACATGTATATTCTGACACCAAGAAATGTGCGTATGTCTCCAGGACAAACAGGACTCCACCGCTTATCAACCTTGCCTGCTGCAGCCTGCCTCTGTGGAGCATAGTGGTTAGTTTCATCAGCAGTAATTGAGTACAGTTCCTCTGGGAACATCAAATTGAGGAAGTCCATCTCTGTGCTGTCTGAGTCCAGGTTGGTTACTGGGCCGACCAGACGCACAAACTCATCAATGCGAACTGGTGTTAGGCGTTTCTCCCACGACATGTTACATGATAGGGCATGATCGCCGTATTTTGTTCATTAGCCTCCCATACTTTGGAATGGAAACTACGGGGTGGTTAAGAGATGGTACCCTGTGATCAGTTTCATTACCCACTGGTTTGTATTCACTTCTGAGTGGAGTACTTGCACACATTCCATGCTGCGGCACACTCAGATCCTTGCTTGACAAGGAGCTACTTCGGCTCAGATCCAGTGGACTTTCTCCATCCGAATCAACCTGCTGAGGACTATGCCTGAACTCATGTATAGTAGGAGGCATATCCACTTCCTTGACAGTACTAGGCCTGGCCTGTGCGATGAAGGACTGCAAAGGTCTGTAAGTCAGGCCATGTCCTTGCCTTAACTCAAATAGAGGCAATTCATCCTCCATGTCAAAATCGGATTCAAGTTGATGACCACTATTGTGTGTGCCGTCATTCCTTAGCTGGACTAGTGGCACGTCATCCTCACTGTCGTGGTCACTTTCATCAACAGTGGTGAGGTCGGGACTGGCAGAGCATAGGGATCTGTCAGGAATCACTGGGACAGGGGCATCATCTTTATCAGCAGTAATGGCCTTCTCACGCAGATGTGCCAGTGGAGTATGATCATCGGCGTCATAATTGTCATCCTCAATCTGGTTTACCTTACGTTGTGAATCAAGGTCCAGTTCTATTTCGGACCCACTGGTATTACTCTCAGAATCAGTATCCTCGCCCAAGTAAATGTTGGTTGACTTCTTAGCAGATGGCATCGTCACTGAGGGGTGTGATGTCTTTAATGGTGTACGCAAAGCTGAAAAACATAATGGTATAGAACAATCTAATGTTACTCACCTGCACAGAGGCAACTGCAAAGCAACACAACAGGCACTATGTAGTGATTGTTTTGAGACATTACACTGTTTCATCATATGCGGTTCAGTTACATTAATCCACAAAGATATGAACCACATTACTAAAATGGATACTTGCATCTGTATGTTACTCGTGAAAATACAGATAAACAGAAGGAAAGGAAATGTGCTTTCATCAATTAGCTAATGTTTGTATATGCGCCAAACAAGAAATGTCCAATTAAATAAAACAATTAAAATAACAGAAATTATGTACATACACATATATATATATATATATATATATATATATATATATATATATATATATATATATATATATCCATACATACACACACACACACACACACACATATCTGTGTGTTTGTGTGTGTACAGGAATAAAAAAATCAGAGGGTAGGTAGTTGATGAAGACTGGGGGGGGCGGGGGGGGGTGACTTGCAATGACTCCAAGCAGAGGAAAAACACAATCTGGCTTCTGTGTTCATCAAAGTGATAACAACTTCTACTTATGTGAATAACAGTGACAGATGCTGAGAGTTTTACCTGAAAAGTGATAATGAGTCAGTGCTATATTGTAACTGGCTTATTGCTAAGGTGATAACACAACAGGCACTGTGTTGTGATTGATTGAGACATTACACTGTTTCATCATATGCGGTTCAGTTACATTAATCCAAATTATTGTTGTAAATAGGATATGAAATAACTGTTATACTGTAAACAACCTCATATATTTCATTGCAAGAGTACTTAATCTCCTTGTCAAAGTTTTTCTTTCTTATTTCTGTAAATATTTCTTTTTTTTTTCCAATATGGTGTTTATGCATATCTTATTTCTGTATATATTTCTTTTTTTTTTCCAATATGGTGTTTATGCATATAGTATGACCGTGTAACTTCTGCTCTCTCACTTATTTTGTTGTTTTATTATTTCTTATATTTTTACTTTGTCTTTTTCTTCTCTTACAAGTGTGCATTATAAACTTTGTTTTTAATGTTAATATGGAGCTTTTCTCCCTGGGCCTCTGCTGAAAATGGAAATATATCCAGTTGGACTAGCCCGGTTAACAAATGTAAAATAAATAAATAAATAAAATGATAATGACCTGCCTTTCATTCCTGCAAAGTTATGCATGCTCAGACACAGGTGATAATTGCTGCACATAACCTGTTGAGTAGGCATTCATTATATTACCTTGTGCAGCTGTTATATAACATACTCATTATCATCGGTACGGAGAAGACCTGAGTAATTCAGTAAAATAGTATAACACTGAGCCCTTCCTCCCACCTAAATTCCACACATTAGTGACAAAGCCAAGAAAATTCCCCGAAATGTAATGTAGCTCCATGCAGGTAGTAGTCAGCAAGTAATAACCTCTATCTCACTCAGACAGCTACTGAGTATAATCAGAAATGCAATAAGCCTAGACAAAATCTCAACCTTATGTGGCTGATCAGTCTATGAATTAATCCAAAAAGTAGTAATTCATGTTCTCACCCAACCATGCCTGTGGTTATAGTAACACAGAACTTAAGTTGTCTGTATTGCAGAAATAGCATCATCAGAAGATGAAAACTCCAGACTTTTCCAAAATTCATTGAACCGCACAACAATGTAAAATCATTAATATGTGAAATACCCGTAAATGTTCAGATTTGCCATAAACTTGTCTGTCAAAACAATCCTAAGCAGTTCCATAATATCATAGCAAACCTATTCTCTTATGGAAGATATTAGACACCTATGATAGCTAGGAATGTAGTTCTGAAATTTTGCTCAGACAGTTTAGACTATGAGCTTCTAACAAACTTCGTGTTGTAGTCCAACGTTTGATTCCCTCTGACACTGAGCAAGTATATATATATACATATGTACATATCATATATGTACATATGTACATATCTATATATATATATATATATATATATCTATATATATATATATATATATATATATATACACACACACACACACACACACACACACACACACACACACACACACACACACACACACAAAGTCCAAGCTGTAAACCAATTTGCTCTTCCTGTCTTAACTTACAGTTTTGAGGTGACTGACTACCCCCAAGATATTGGTTCAATTGGACAGAAAATAAAAATGCTTCATGCTTATCAAATAATACATAAAAATATCAGTCTACAGTACAAAAAATAGATGCGAGAAAACCAAATATAGTAGTCCAGAAAAAAAAACACAAGTAGCATTTATCACTGAATTGCTACACCCAGTGATTACAGTCTTACATACAGAGAGACACACAAAATCATAAAATACCATGATTTGCTGGCAGAAATGAGAGCAATGTGGAAGAAACATACTTTGTTCCAGTAGTAGTCGAAGCATTGCTTCTAAAAAAAATAACTTAGTCATACTTAGATATGCAACTAATACATGAACTGCAAGAGGAGGCAATTCTGGGCACAAGACAGGTGCTGTGAAGAGCATGTTTGGCTAACAAAGACTGAAACAATACTAATTTCATGAACTTTAATTATACCCTGTTTTAGGAATGCAGTCCATTCCAATCATGGACTTAGAAACTCAAAAGACTTGGAGAAATTAAACAGAAAAAGATAAGAAGGACTGTTTAGATACTGCAACCTGAAACAGTCTGACAAGAGATTCCAAAATATATGGCTTTTGTGAATAACATCCACCAGAAAACACACAATGAACCCTGGAACCTCAAACAGCCCCAGGGAGGAACACCAACCTTTCAGACATTGTGACCTCTGCTCACTCCATAAATGTCTCATAATTCACAGATTAATACTTATCCCTCCCAAAACTAAAACTGTGGAACAACTCAAAAAATCTCCTGTCCCCATAAATCATACATATTTGTGGACCTAAACACCACCATTGAAATTAATCACTTTCAAAAGCCTTAACTATAACCTGACTAAAACCCTTCATCTACCCACTGGAAGAAAAAAATTAACTCATTCTTGTTCTGGGCCGATAACATTTCTTCCTACCTTAGTCCTCCAGCAAGATCTGCCACAAGAAAATGAGTCCTCCTATCATTACTGCAGCCTCAACAAAAAAAAAATTCCGACACCCTCCAAACAAACTCAGTGAGATTCTTCAAGTACTTATGTTATGATGGTGAGACTGAAGAAACATAGTTTTAACTTTTTAGCATGGATAGTATTTTATAATACCAGCCACAACTTAATTTGAAGTAATGATGCCTTTCACCTGTGTTCAGACTGACTCCTGTAACCAAAGGGCTGTCTTATTGGACAAAATGTCGCAATATGAAAATATATCAGTTTCTGTGGTTAGATAAGGAATGGAGTCCAGTCACTGATGACCCTCGTGTCCAAGAGTGTAACACACACAAAATAGTTGTTAAATATTGGTGATATACGCAGATAACCTATTGCTGTGTGCAGAGAAATGGGGGGAGGAGTCTTTCATAGTAGATAATGTGTACCCATTGTGCTCATATAATTCTGTGTGCAGTTTATGCATATGTAGTAGGTTCATAGGTTCATACTAGGCTATCTGCCCTAGGGCATTTACAAGCCTAGCCAGAGTGTGTGTGGCTTTTGCCACCCCTTGGGATGAGAATACTACGCCCATTTAGGGTTTAGTTTACTGTGCCTCTGTCTAGTAGTGACACAGAGATGACCCCCGGGGTAAACCTACGATCTCCCATCCACTCGTCAAGATTTCTCTTGAAGAGCGTTAGTGAGGGGCTCTGCCTAACATGGACTGGGATTCTGTTCCAGAGTGTAGGGAGTCTCTGGGTTATGAATCTGTCCCTCCAGCACGTCCTATTTATTTCTGTATTGAGGTTCAAATCTCTTGCTCTCGTGGCTCTGATGGATTTGGATTTTCTGAGGTGGAGCATGTCCATTAATTCCGGATTGGACATGGCCTTGTACGTCAGGCATAGATCACCTCTGAGTAGGCAGTATGCGACTGAATAGAGATGGAGTTTCTTCAGCCAGGCAGCATATGACATATGTTTGAGACCCTTTATCCTCTTGGTGAGGAACTTTTGGGGTCTTTCTAACTGCTGCAGGTGTCGGGTAAGATACATCCCAAATGGGGCATTGTACTCAATCATGGGCCTGATAAGAGAAGAGTACAGGGGCACAATGACCTCTCTTGACCTAGATGTGAATCCCTTCATGATAAGGTGGGCAATATAGAAGGTCTTCCTAACCACCTTGGCAATGTGAGTGTCAAATGAGAGGTTAATGTCGACTTGGGTCCCTAGGTCCCTGATTACCTCTTCCGTACTTCATGGATTACCACCTATGTGGTAATTTGTGGGTACCTTGTTTTTCCCAAAGGGTATGACTATACATTTTTTGGCATTCAGTTTAAGGCCATGGCTCTGGCACCAATTATCCGTTTCTATGAGGCCTTTCTGAAGGATGCTTGTGTCCGCTGGAGTATCAATTATGGCGCCCAGTTTGCAGTCATCTGCGAACTTTGTCAGCCACAATCCTACTATGTTTGCTTGCACCTCGGAAAAATAAATGCCGAACAAGAGGGGTCCCAGGACTGAGCCCTGTGGGGCACCGCTTGTGACTGGCTTAGAGTCTGACATGGCTCCAACAATTCTGACCTTGTGGGTTCTGTCCTTGAGCCAGTTTGCAACTCATCTTGTGACATATGGGTTTACATTTAAGCTGGTGAGTTTGTCAATGATGCCCGAGTGGGGTATTGTGTCGAAGGCTTTTGCAAGGTCAAGGTAGGCTGTGTGAACTACCTTACCCTCATCAATGGCCTTAGTGACTGTTTCAAAAAAGTCGACTAGGTTCAAAAGGCAGGATCTGCCTTTGACAAAGCCGAATTGGGTAGGATCTAATGTCTGTAGGTCCCCAATGTCTTTGTTTATAAGTTTCATAATGATCCTTTCCATAGCTTTGCAGACTAGGCTCGTCAAGCTTATGGGGCGGTAATTTCCAGGGTCCGTAGAAGCATCTCCTTTGTAGAGTGGGACCACTGTTGCTGTACGCCACTCTTTGGGTACGTATCCTGTAGTAAGGCTAAGATTAAACAGCAGCTTTATGTGCGGGTTTAGTTCCTCTTGGAGTTCATGTAGCACGCAGCCTGGGACACCGTCCGGTCCCATGATGCTGTGTTTTTAGCTTTGGAGTGGGCGGCTCTCACCTGGGCATCTGAGATGTTAGGGAGGCTACACTCTGCTGGGATAGATATTTCTCCTTTTGGGGGGAGGAGGCGGAGAAATTTGCACTGAACCTGTCTGCCAGAATGTTGGCAATATCTGTGGGTTCAGTGTATTTTGTGTCATTTTGGACTAACTCTGAGCATATCTGGGAGTTTCCACCCAAGTTTCTAACATAGCTAAAAAAGGCCTTGTGATTGTCTTTTGTGTCTTTTGTGATTTTTCTCTCAGTAGAAAAAAAAGAACATGTTTAAACACTACATTTCTGCCTATTATAGTGGTTCCACAAGTCAATACTTGTATTTAGGTATTTACAATAAATTCTGATTGTTCGCCACTGTTTTATAATAGCACAGCAGATTATCCGTATTCCTACAAGACATTGTCTGTTCAATTCTCAGGATGCCGGCTGCAGTTGCAAAGCACAGATAAAATGCAATCTACATCAGCACTGTTGAATACAAAGGATTCATCCTGGACAGAACACATTTAGTTTTATATAGCGACTTGTATTCGATGAAGACTTTTTTTAATGTACCTACTCTGTACTTCAACCTTAAAAATAAAAAGCTGAAACAAAAGAAAAGCTGTTTGTGTAAACCCCCAGTTAGATTGTGCGAGCCAGTCACGTGCAGATATACATGTAACGGCTGTTGGCATGACCACAACTCCTCTCATCCTACTTGGACTGCTCAACCTGTTAGAAACTCAGTTTCGAAAGCAGCAGCTGCTGCACAACGATCCTGTTTAATCGTAAATGTATGGCTGCTACTGTCTTGGCATGTGGAAAAAGAAAGTAATGGTTTCTAACAGTATAAAACCTGGCTATGTCTTTTTTTCTTAACTTTTAGTTGCAGGCTGGTGAACTTGGCTTCTAGCTCCGCCTAGACACAGACGCATTGTTATGCCAGAACTAAATCTAACGAGGTCCAAAAGACAGATTTCATAAGTCTGACCAATTTTAAAGATGAAAATGCCTGAGCATCCCATGTGCATCTTTTTAAATGGTGTTTCTATGAAAAAAGGATGTGAGAGAGGGCATGATATTGATATCTTACAATGCAGTGACACACAGGAATACTGGGAGTGTATTCAGAGGTGGTAATGAAGCAGGTAATTTAGGAAACGAATGACTATTGACTGTATTTCTTTTTCTCAAATTACAGATTTATCTCTGTGTGTGGATATCCACATACGCATATATGAAAACAGCACAGCTTAGCTCTTTCTTTCTTGTACAGTATTTCTTTTATATTCAGCGTCACAATCTCTAGTCACAGCACACAAATGCTTAACCACTAAGTAAACTAAACCTCTGTTTTGTAGCATTCTTCAGAAAAACATTCAGAATCACGTCACTTGCTCTTTATTCTTACAAGTCAATTCAATAATAGGTCTATATCAAGTAGATTACCTGAAGAAAAAACAGCAGTTCTTGGGACGAGCAGAAGAACAGCAACGGGAACTCCAAGTAATAACCGCAAAACTGGTGTGGCTCTCTAACGATCTCCTTGCAATCTGTGAGTGCCCCAATAAAATACAGGGATCCAGTAGCAGGTAAAATCTCCAAAAAGAAAGGAAATACCTGCTGCTGGATCCTCTATTTATTGGGGAAAACAAAAGAAAATTAAGTTGGGGTGGAGGTGTATGTTAAGTGGAGGCTTGGATTGCAACAATCCAATTGGCTGCCACCACTTGCTTTATCAACAACTTTTGATGGAGATTTTCTAATAAAAGTTTAATGCAACCTTAATGTAAAAACATGCTGAATCGTAACTATATAAGGTAAATTACAAGTTAAGTTACAATTTCAGCGTGTTTTACATTAAGCTGAACAACAAATCTCCAGTACAGTTTCTTGTGCTGCTGGAAGGCACTCTGGGGTAACAGCTTGCAATTCGTATCTTCTCATGGTGCACTCGGGTGTAAGCACAGAGGCACCATGAGAAGGTACTTGGGGTTAATGAGTTAAGACTGACAACTGCCATTCTACTGTCAGACGTCTGCAGTGGCGCTTGTGATAAGTACTGTGATCTGTAATGTGTAAAACTAGATAGGTAGGGGTTCCAGTCTCACTCCAGGCCACTTGGGCTGTGTGTGTGTGTGTGTGTGTGTGTGTGTGTGTGTGTGTGTGTGTGTGTGTGTGTGTGTGTGTGTGTGTGTGTGTGTGTGTGTCTACAAAATACATATGATTGCCACACTGACTTAGAAAGAGGTAGGGTTTTGCAGTATTTTGGTTGGACCAGGTAACATGGGCCTCCAAATTCCTGACCACAACAAGGCCTGCTGATGTCATCTAGCATAAGATTACCTAAACAGATGTTCATAACAGACTTGAGCTGTGGCGCGTGCATTACGTACTGCGATCTGTAGTGTGTACCATTAGATAGGTAGGTGTTCTAATCTGATTACAGTCCACTTAAGAGTGTGTGTGTGCTGTGCAGTGTTCTGTAAATATTAATTGGTAGTGGTACTATTCTAACTATAGCCACATGTGAAGGCCTGTGGTGAAGTAACAGTCACCCCGCCAATCAGACACATTGCTTCTGGGGAAGATTAATGAGTTGTTCTATTTCGTGTTAGGTGGGAGTTTGTTTCAAAGGTATTTTAAAGGTTGTGGACATCCCTCTCCCCACCAGCATGTGGTAGTAATGTCACATATCAGGTTAGTGTCCTTACAGCAAGTAATCCATGTACCATTCCACTTACATACATGTAGCATTTTCAATAAAGCAGGGTCAGACATTGCCCCATATGCAAGGCACAGATTACCTCTGAGTAGTGTAATTCACACAGGCTACAATGACAGTTATGTCAGATGATCTCCATAGGACAGATTCTTACTACCTGAAGTTCCCTTGTGAGGAACAGTTGTGATGTGCATTTGCCACTAGTGCTTGTAAACTTACCTGACAAAATGGCCATTGCACTCAGATACTGGCCTGCTGAGGGAAGACTACATGGAGATTATACCTATGTCATGTTTGGGTGACTTTGCCATCAGTTATGTCATGACCAACATGTAATCCCCTTCTTACCATTGGGGAGACATTGTGATGTAAGGTAAAGTGGTATAAACCTTTGTGGCCAGGCTTGTGTGCCAGGTCTGTCACCCCTGAGTATGTACAGTGGGTGTTGCTACTGATGTGCTACTTACCAGGCACAATGGTGTTAGCAGTGGAAATTATACTGCATACAAATTTGCATGGAGTTTATGGCCATGAGTATGTCAACAAGCACTTGTCCATGAAGGCACTGTTGTAGGATATTGACATAACTGTGCGATTCTGTGACCGCTCACAGTTTGCAGGCATCAGCAAACCATGTCAGCCACACACATGCATGTTGTGCTTGTGCTGTGGTTAAATGGATTCCAAGCAGTAGAGGAGCCAGGACTGAGCCCTGTGGTACACCACTGGTTACAGATCAGCTATTGGAGGTGGATTCCTCTGTTTTGAGTATGAGTACTATCAATGAGCCACTTAGTGACCCCTCTAATGACATTACTGTTGATGTCTACTTTGGTGATGTTGTCAATGATGGCTGAGTTTGGAATAGTGCCACATGGCCTGCTTAAGTCCAGGGGTGCTGTATACACAGATGTCCCCTTATCCAGGTCCTTGGTGACTGCCTCATACATGTCCACCTTGTTTATTAGCCAGGATCTTCCTTTCAGAAATCTAGATGGTGTAGGGTCATCTGTTGGCAGATTACATACATCTTTGCTGATCATGTCCATGATTATTGCCCCATGGGCTTACAGATATGGCTACTGTGGCTAATAGGTCTGTAGTTCCCCTGGTTGGTGGATGCACCACCTCTCTTCAAGGGGGATACCAGTTGCTGTTTTCCAGTCAGCTGGGATGCAACCGGTGGTTACACTGTGCCAGGAGTTCACAGTGCTGTTAGCTATCCTTGATGGCTCCCATGTAGGACACAGCTTGGGATGTTAGCAGGTCCAATAGATGCTGTGTCCTCTATAGAGAGGTCATTTACGACCTGCCCTGTAGATATAGAAGGGATGGGATAGATTGTAGGGATGTCATGTGGTACATGTGGTGGAGACGGGAGCGATGTCACATAACTTGTCAGACAGCATAGTAGCTATGTCTACAGGCTCATTGTATGTGGTATCATTAGGTACAAGTTCACCAACAATCTGGACCTTTTCTCTTGGGTTACATATGTAACTGCACTATGCCTTGTGGTTCTCCTTTGTGGAGGAGGCTAATTTTGTCGCATACTTTCTTTTGCAGGTCATAATTGCAATACTATTTGCTTGTTTTAGCTGAGGAGGGTCCACCTCTTATTAACCAGCCTGATATTGGCACTTGTCCACCAGGCAGTTTGCTATGCCATGAAGAGCTTGTTTCCTTCCTGTCAGGTACAGTCAAGTCTATGCAGTTGTACAAGTGCTTGCATAAGTCACTGTTGTAGAGCTCAGCATAGTTGCCTGTTCCATCTGAGGGAGTGGTGCAGTCAAGCTACTTATAACATCCCATAGGAGGTTATAATTTCCTTGGTTGAATTAATATGACTGTAATTGCTGTGGGGGGGTTCAGGTGTGGTACTTACTGTTAATGAGACCAATTTGTGGCCAGATTTCACCAGGGAGGACCTCACAGTGGAGGTGCTGCAGTGGTAACTCATATTGGTAAGTACCTGATGCAGTCCATTGTCTCCCCTTGTGGGAATGTCATGACACTGGTTCAGGGTATTGCAGTTAAGGATGTGGACTAACCTTTGGTCAATTGAGATTAAGCACAACTAACCAACACAGTTGGTGGTTATTGAAAGTCACCCCAAACCATGGTGGTGTAATCTATCGTGATAGACACAAGTACATTGAAATAAGCACAATATGTGTCTTGTGTCATGGAGTTGCTCCTGTAACTGGCAGTCACTTTATTAGGTGCACTTCCAGCAGTGTGTAGCACTTGCATTGTTCCCAGGGAGTCACATTATGTACCCAATCTGGGTGTGTATCTATTTTTACTGAGTATGTACACCATCTGTATTACCTTGCACACTGTCACTTTGAGGTCTGAACATGTGGAAGGATGTGTAGCCTGGTATGTCTGTGGTGCTGTCCACAGCTTTCAACAAGGTGTCTGTACCAATGTCACCATATTCCAAGGTGGGGACACCTTCCAATGAGTGTAGGTCATTGTTGGCATTCCAAGCATGTAGCAACATAACTGTGATGTTGTTTGAAGGTGGCATTTTCTCAATGGAAAGTTTTCCCTGGAGATACTGCCTATAGAGTGCACTGTGGGGATGTCAGCAGCCTTGACCACTACACTAAATCCTAGGGTTGACAGGTGAAGCCCATCTCTGGCAAAGCTGTGAGGTCTGTTGAGCAAGTCATCCCAGGCTGACATGTAGAGGATCCCCTGACAATGACACCACATGCAAAGCCAGTTATTGACTGCACTCATTTTCTCTGTGTATTGAGCCATGATCCTACGTGAAGGTCAAATTCAGCTGAACACTATGAGCATACCTGCTGGACATAAAGAGTCCATAAGTTCAGTCATGTCTCCGCATGCAGTGCGGTGAGGTATGTCTCCAGCTGTGCACACCAACAGAAACTATGAAGTCATCATACCATTACTTTATTTTGACAGACTTGTGTGCATGTGTGGTATGGCAAATCATGGCACCTCACTGACAGCTAACTTTGAACTCTCCCACATGTAGCCTGGTGAGAGGGACAGCAACGTGTCTCATGATGTGGTCACATATGTCTAATACATTTAATGTTGTGATGTGCCTCGTGTGTGTCACCGGTGAGACAGTGGTGCATGAGCTATTATGTAGACTATGTTCTGCAGAGGTCTGATTGTACAGTGGGTTTCCGTTTGGGTTTCTGATGTGTCTCTTGTTTGCATGTGTGTGGTAAGGAGCTCCACACATGCAAGTGTGGGTGGAGTAGGAGATGAAGTGTGCATGTTGGCAAACTACTCAGTGTCATATGTACTGACAGGTGTGTTAGACACCATAGAATCAAGGTTTGTAATATAGTCACATCACTCACAAGCTGTGTTTGTGTGGCATATGAGTAATGGGATGGGGACGCTTTCCACAGGCCATAATTAGGCAGTGGCCTGACAGCTGCTGAAATATTCATAGGTTGGTACTAGGCTATCAGCCCTAGGGGCCTGTACAAGCCTAGCCATAACAATTCCCTGGCTATTTCTTCCCACAATATTTACTTCCCTGGACCCCTGTCGGTGAATTTCCTATCTCCCATTCAGTTATCAAGGGTCCTTTTGAGGAAGGCCAAAGATCCACTCTTCTTGACATGTATGGGCATTCTATTCCAGAGTTTGGGGAGTCTCTGGGTCAGGAACCTATCCCTCCAGCATGTTTTGTTCATTGTGATGACAAGGTTTAGATCCTTGGAGCGTGTGTCTCTGAGCAATTGGGATTTCTTTAAGTGTAGCATGTCCAGCAGCTCTGGGTTTGACATGGCCTTGTATGTTAAGCAGAGATCGCCTCTGAGTAGACGATATGTGACAGAGTATAGGTGGAGTTTTTTTTTAGATGGTCAGCATAGGGCATCTGTTTAGGCCTGTGATTATTTTAGTGAGGTGTTTCTGCGGCCTTTCCAGTTGTTGCAGATTTCCTGAGAGGTATATACCAAATGAGGCATTGTATTCTATAATGGGTCTAATGAGAGATGAGTACAGCGGGACAATGACCTCCTTTTTTCTGGATGAAAAGCCCTTAGTGATGAGGTGTGTCACATAGAAGGATTTCCTGACTGTTGTGGCGATGTGTTTATCGAAGGTGAGACCACTGTCCACCTGTGTCCCTAAGTCTTTTATCACAGTTTTGGTGTTTAGTGTACTGCCACCTATGTGGTAATTCACGGGTACATATTTTTTTTCCCAAAGGGTATAACTATACATTTCTTGGCATTGAGCTTGAGCCCATGGCTCTGGCACCAAGCATCTGTTTCTGTAAGGCCCTTTTGTAGAATATACACATCATTTGGGGATTCAGTAATGGCTCCCAGTTTGCAGTCATCTGCGAACTTTGTTAGCCAGAGTCCCTTAATGTTGGCGTGTACTTCAGAGAAGTAGATGCCAAACAAGAGCGGTCCCAGGACTGAACCCTGAGGTACTCCACTTGTTGCTTGTCTGGAGCTGGATTTGGAGTCAGCTACTTTTAGAGTGTGGGTTCTGTCAGTAAGCCAGTTGGCAACCCATCGAGTGATGTAAGGATTAATGCCCAGCTTAGTAAGTTTATCTGTAATTCCAGAGTGGGGGATGGTGTTGAAGGCGTTGGCAAGGTCCAGATAAGCTGTCTGGACCACCTTACCCTTGTCCACAGCTCTGGAGACTGATCAATCAGGTTTAGGAGACAAGATTGGCCCTTCAGGAACCCAAACTGTGTGGGGTCTAGTGTTTGAAGGTTGCCAATGTCTTTGTTTATACGTTTCATGATAATACATTCCATGGCCTTGCAGATCAGGCTCATCAGACTGGTGGGGCGGTAGTTCCCAGGATCCAAGGTGGATTCCCCCCTTGTGGAGTGGGATAACTGTAGCTGTGCACCACTCGGTGGGCATGAAGCCTGAGGTGAGGCTATGATTAAACATGACACTTAGGTGAGGTGCTAGTTCATTTTGTAGTTCATGTAGTACACAGTCTGGGTCTGGGATGTCATTTGGTCCCATGGATGCTGTATTCATAGCTTTGGAGAGTGCATTTTTTACCTGTGTGGCCATTATTACCGGAATTTGGCAATCTTTCGGTACTGAGATGGGCTCTTTAGGGGGTGAGAGGGAGGCGAAGTTTGCACTGAATCGATCTGCCAGGATATTGGCAATATCCTTGGGATCAGTATATTTAATGCCATTCTGTTGTAGCTCAGAGCAGATCTGAGCATTGTCATTTAGATTCTTGACATAGCTATAGAATGTAACATGTTATCACCTTTAAATATGTCTCCTAAGGTAAAACAGCACTGACAGTGTGCCATAACATGGTTGAGTGAGTACGATGCTTTGACAGGCATGTGGCCCTTGCATTACCCATAATCCTGTTATTAAATATGGTCGCAGTACCATACCTACAAATGTGACAATGTTCAACACCAGCAAAGTTAGGGTCATACTGCTACACCCTTGGAGTTGACAACATCAAACACTCTGTTTGTAGGCACTCCTTGCAGTGAAGCTATGGCTGTCCGTGCATGCACGAAGAACTTATTCAACACTGCAGACATAATGTTGGACTTGCAACTCTGCAATGGCTGCCAAGCAACCACACAGCAGAGTGGATATAGTGTGACATGATGTGGGAACACAGACATCTGTTCCGGTAACAGAAATGGATAGTATAACATACATAGGACATGCTTGGGGATACGCACATTTTGGCCAAAGGCGGCCAGTTCTGTACAGTAGGTCTTGGATCCATGTCATACAAATGTCCACCATTACGCTGCTGAAGGTCAGGCTGCATGCATTGCTATGAAATTGTCACCTAAGATGGATCACTGCCACTGTGGTGCTTGTTTGAGCAACCTTGAACACGTATCTAACCTGACATTGAACATTTATTTATTTATTTATTTTATTTTACATTTGTTGACCGGGATAATCCGACTGGATATATGTCCATTTTCAGCGGAGGCCCGGGGAGAAAAGCTCCACATATACAATTATTAATATACATAAGGTTTACATCATTACATAGAAAATACAATTGTTATATAAAACAATAAGTGGAGAAGACAGTATTACAGGCATTTAGAATTCAAGTCATAATGACATGTTATAAAGAAAGTCCTTACAAGCAGAACAAATATTTCAAATTCGATTGGCCTCATAGGAGAGGTAAAATAAGGTCTAAGTTGGTACAAAGGGAGGAGAAATAATAGGTGGATAGCTCAGGTAAAAAGAAGGGTCATGGTATATACCATGGGAATAAGTTGAAAGAAGAGAAGAGAGAGATTATAGCAGCTTAGAGGGGGTTAATCCGGGAATGAGCATTGGCAGAGCCAGTGGGACTTAAAATATTGAAGTAGACTTTTTTTAAAGTGGGATAGGGAGGTAATGGAGGTAATGATAGATGGAAGAGAGTTCCAAATTTTTGCAGTGAAGTTAGCAAATAGAGCATCTCCTCCTGTATTATAGGATTTGACATTTTGAAAAAGAAGCCTTTTTGAGGAGCGTAGGCTGTTTAGGTTAGTATATGGTGTAATTAGGCACTTTAGTGCAGGAGCTTTGTCCGGGTGGTTAAGTATTTTAAATGCCTCAATAAGTTGGTTTTGCTGAAGGAGGTTAGGGAGTTCTATCCATCCCAGGTCTTTTAGGTTATTACAGTGGTGCGTTCTATGTGGTGTACCATTTGCAAATCTGGCAATGTGATTATACGAACATGAGAGTTTATTTAGCTCGGTTTTATTAAGCTTGGTGAACACTGGGGATGCATATAAAAGTGTAGATAGTAAATATGTACGGGAAATGGTTGCTTTTGTAATTGGTGTTAGAAAGGCTTTGATTCTATATAGTGACCCTAATTTCTTGTTCACGGTTTTAATAGTAAGATTAATATGCGTATCATATCTAAGTTTATTGTCTATGGTAACTCCTAGTAGTTTGGTATGGGGGTCAGGTGTGATAATCGTCCCATTGTTTGATTGTATGGTAAAGTCAGTAAGGGGAAGTTTTTGGGTTGGATGAAAAAGAAGCAGTTTGGTTTTTTTAGGATTAAGAAGTAGCTGTTGTCCTGATAGCCAGTTTTCAACTGCTGTGAAACAGGATTGGGTTTTGGCTAGTAGATTATCTAGAGATGTGTCAGAGTAGATTAAGGTCGAATCATCGGCATATTGTATACAGGTTGCCTCAGGAATGGCTTTATGTAGATCATTAATAAAGACTGAAAAAAGCAGTGGGCCTAGTATGGACCCTTGTGGAACCCCTATGGTATTAGGTAAGAGATTGGAGAGTTGATTGTCCCAGAGTATGGCTTGTTTCCTATCCGAGAGGTAAGCACGGAACCAGCCTAAGGTTAGGTTGTCAAGTTGTAAGGTTTTTAGAGTATTATGAAGTAGTTGGTGGTTAACCATGTCAAAGGCTTTTGAGAGATCCAGAAAGAGAGCAGATGGTATTTTTTTGTTGTTACGGTTTCAATTAATAGTATCCGTAAAAGAGAGTATTGTGACACTGCTGCTGTGCTCCTAAACACCATCTGGTCAGTATTCTAGTGAAATCCTAGCAACCCCAGAACAAATGGCATAATACATGTACACTGACATGAGTGTTCTGGTTGCTAATCAAGGCATCTGCCTGGAAAAGGGTATGTCAAACCTATGGAGCCTTGCATGGTGTGGGACAACTATGTGGATGAACAAACAGGCTGTGGCCTGCTTCTCATCTAGAGCTTGGTACTCGTGTTTTGATTCTGGTGAGAGGAACACTATAGGTGCATACTGTCCCTCGGTAGAGTGGTTGTGACGAGTCCAGCAGTGGTAATTTCCAGGCACCAGCAATTCAGGGGACCACCCTCTTTTCTGCATTCTTCAGAAGGTAATTGTGTCATTTGCAGTACACACTGATTGAGTAGTGTCCAGCTGCAGAATAACTGTGTAAACAAACCCTCCTAACATTCACAGGGTGTACATATTACTTTCCTTTCCATTGTTTGCCTGTGCTCTGTACAGACACAGACAGCTTGGATGACTATTTTCTTGGAAACCATGATGGAATCAACTGCAGTACTGGGTTGTAGACAGGACAACTAGCATGAAGTTACAAGCACTGTCCCCAGATGTCCCAGTAGTCTCGTATGTAAAGCTATTAACAGAAATATCATGGAAATGATCAGTAACAATGTAGTTCCAAAAACAAAACAGTGTAAGAAACTTCTCTGTGTGGAAGATTTCCAGTCCATATATTTCTAGTTAATCACTGTATATTAATCAGATCAGACAATAGTAGTAGAAGTAGCGAACGTAAACTCGTCAAGTCAAAAAGTAATAATAGAAAATATATAATTCTGCAGCCTTACTAAGTATTCGAAAGTAATCCAAGCAAGGCAGGCAGTCTGTTTCCAGTCGAAAATCCTTTATTAATTACACGGACAAGCGATCCAAGTAAAACAAAAATAGAGTAATAATTTCCTCACAAGCTTTCTAAATATATATATATATATATATATATATATGTATATGCTTTTTATCAGGCATGGGAGTGGTTTATTATGCTGTAAAACAAATCCTGCCCTACCTAGTAGCTGTCATAATAATATATAGCCCTAATGTACTTTAATGGTACATCTTATTTAACCAAATTATTAAGTCTGTGATTTTATACAAGGCAATATACTACATGGCTGGAAATATATCAACCTTAGTTCATTTTGCGATCAAAAATTATATATAAATATATACATATACATTTTGCATGTAAAAATCAGTTTCTATTTTCATAACCTATTGTTAACAAAGATCGCTTTCGTCCTTCTAGACTTCTTCAGGTCTGTGTACAAGAACCCTAAAAACCTATATAATTGTATAATTAGTATTGTTATTACCATCATTTTGAATAAAGTGGAAAAAAGAGAACCAGAAAAAAGTAAAAAAATATATGTATGATGATGGAAACAAAATATACACGTAAATTTCAAATGATTTAAAATGGTATTTAAAACCAATTTGTAGAAAAAAATAAAATAAAATACACTTAGTCATGTAAACAATGTGGCAATTTTCTAAGTTCCAGTGCACTTTTAATTGAACAGTAGTAGTTTAGTCCAGGCTTTCTAAAAGAGTTCAGCTTTAATTGCCACATGAGTTCCTGTTTCTCCAGAATATTCGGGATGTCTCCTTCAAGATCGCCCATGTCTATGCGATCCAGGATCTGGAACTTAAAACCTGTGTGTCTTTTATGAAGAGAAAGGTGTTTGGCTAGTGCATTATTTTTACATCCAGAGCTGATTTCTGACAGATGACATGAAATCCTTTGCTTGACTTTATTTACAGTCTTGCCCACATAGAATGCATCACATTCATTGCACTGTGCCCTGTAAATGACTTTTTTAGTGTTACAGTCACCCCCTGCATTGGTTTTAATGATCTTCTTTAAATAAGGGCAATACAAACTATCACCTTGCTGTATAAATATGCAAAATGTACAATTAGTTTCACATCTTTTAGTGCCTTTCTCACATGGTCTAGGTTTAAATTCAACAAAACTTCTAATATTCCTGGCCTTCCTATAAACAAAGGTTAAAGCACTGACTGAAGAGGAAAAAAAGTGTGTTGTCCAAAGGACTTACTTTTGTACCAAGCTGCAGGAGTGAGGTTGCTCAAGTACTGATAGACCTTAAAATGTTTGTGAGGAAGCTCAACTTAAGGGTACAGTTTCATGGCAAAAGTAATGACAATGAAAATAAGCCTAATGATGAAACTATAAAAAGGCCTAGCAGCTATTGTCCACCACTAAATCAAACACTAGCTGCTTTCGAAGTGAAATGTGAGATGGATATCAGGAAACTGCTTAAAAAACCTCCAGAGAAAAAACTTTATAACTTAACACAGGGAGAAAGAAAAGCATTGCTTGAACTAGGCAATGATAATCCAGGCGTGTAATGAAGGCAGACAAGGGAGGAGGTATACTTGTGACGGATACCACTAGCTACAACCAAAAGATAGAGAACATGCTGGAGGATAACAGATTTTATGAGTTATTTACCATGGATGACATAAAAAGAGCATATGACTTATGGAACACTA
Source organism: Protopterus annectens (assembly GCF_019279795.1). Taxonomy (NCBI): domain Eukaryota; kingdom Metazoa; phylum Chordata; order Ceratodontiformes; family Protopteridae; genus Protopterus; species Protopterus annectens. Next base: position 549,353,102 of record NC_056750.1, on the reverse strand, counting down.
ATCTCACCACATTATGGGAAGAAAAACTTATCACTGAAAATCTTTATAATTATTTATGGAGCCCATGCCCACGTTTACCTTACTTTTTTGGAATACCAAAGCCACACAAGAACATCACAGCACACAGCATTTCTTTGAAACAGTCACCAAGGCCATTGACGAGGGGAAGGTGGTCCACACAGCCTACCTGGACCTCGCAAAAGCCTTCGATACAGTACCCCACTCGGGCATTATAGATAAGCTCACCAGCTTAAATATAAACCCCTATGTCACTAGATGGATTGAAAACTGGCACAAGGACAGAACCCACATGGTTCGAATTGCTAGAGACATGTCAGACTCCAAACCAGTTACAAGTGGTGTCTCACAAGGCTCAGTCCTGGGACCTCTCTTGTTCGGTATATATTTCTCGGAGGTACAGGCCAACACGGAAGGACTGTGGCTGACCAAGTTCGCAGATGACTGCAAACTGGGCACCATAATTGACTCTCCAGCCGACACAAGCATCCTCCAAAAGGGCCTCATAGAAACAGACAACTGGTGCCAGAGCCATGGCCTCAAGCAAAATACCAAAAAGTGTATAGTCATCCCCTTTGGCAAAAACAAAGTGCCCACAAATTACCACATAGGTGGTAATCCATTAAGTACAGAAGAAGTAATTAGGGACCTGGGGACCCAAGTTGATAGCAATCTCTCATTTAACAACCACGTGGCCACAGTGGTTAGAAAAGCATTTTATATAGCCCATCTAATCATGAAGGGATTCACATTCTAGATCAGGGGAGGTCATCGTGCCTCTTTACTCATCCCTCATCAGGCCCATAATTGAGTACAATGCCCCTTTTGGGATGTACCTTACCAGACACCTGCAGCAACTGGAAAGACCCCAAAAGTACCTCACCAAGAGGATCAAAGGGCTCAAACAGATGCCATATGCTGCCCGGTTAAAGAAACTCCAGCTCTACTCAGTGGCATACCGCCTGTTCAGAGTCGATCTGTGCCTGACGTATAAAGCCATGTCCAACCCGGAATTAATGGACATGCTGCACCTCAGAAAATCCAAATCCCATCGAGCTCTGCTCGAGAGACTTGAACCTCAGCACTGAAATAAATAGGACATGCTGAAGGGACAGATTCATAACCCAGAGGCTCCCTTCACTCTGGAATAAAATCCCAGTCCAGGTTAGGCAGAGTCCCTCATTGACTCTCTTCAAGAGGAATCTTGATGAGTGGATGGGAAATCATAGGTTTACCCCAGGTATCACTTCTGTGTCACTGTTAGACAGAGGCACAGTATACTAACCTCGAAAAAGGGCATAGCAAAATAAATTTAAAATGGGTGGCGAAAGCCAAACACATTCTGGCTAGGCTTATAAATGCCCTAGGGCAGATAGCCTAGTATGAACCTATGAACCTATGAACAGAGAAGACCCACCTTATAGACCGGTGGTAGCAAGTGGAGGTTCCCTTACTGAAGCCACAGCCATTTACCTTGATTACTTGCTGAAACTTGTAGCGGAAAAGAATAAGTCATACATAAGAGATTCAATGGATTTTCTGAAGAAAATAAAAAAACATTACAGTGGAAGCTGACAGTATTTTGGTAACTATTGATGTGGAATCCTTGTACACAGTGCTCCCTCACAATTACTGTATAACAGCGGCTATGGATTCTTTTAAGAAACATAATCAGGGTACACAGGCACAACTGCAAAAGTTAAGCAAGCTCATTAATCTTGTACTGGACTTCAGTTTCTTTACTTTCAATAGCAAACACTACAAACAAAAAACTGGTATAGCAATGGGGGCTGCCATGGCTCCCAGCATAGCTAACATAGCCCTGGGCAAATGGGAGGAGGACTTTGTGTTAAACAACACAGACTACATGCAGCATATCACATGCTATTTACGTTTTATTGATGATGTCTTTATTGTGTGGGAAGGTGACACCTTGCAGTTTGGAGATTTTATCACTTACCTCAATCAAACAACCCCCTTCCTGAAGTTTACCTCTTCCCGTAGCTATACTTCAACCACTTTCTTAGATATGCAGATTTCCAAGGACATCAACAATAACAGAATCACCACTGATCTATTCAGAAAACCAACGAGGGTTAACTTATTACTCCACAGTAAAAGTCTACATCCTACAAAAAACAAGTATAATGTAGTGAAATCCCAAGGCTATAGATTAGCTCGAATCACCACAGAGATTGAACCATTTTTGAGAAACCTGAACAACTTAGAGAATGATTTTCTAGTGAGAGGCTATGAAAGTCAGATGTTAAAAAACATCCTGGAACCCATTATAGAACTGAAAAGGACTTAAGCACCTTCACTCAACCTCCCCAGTAGAAAAATGTTAAGTAATCCCACAGAGAATAACAAATGCAAAAATAGCTGCATCCTGACATACACTTTGGATTATCACAGTATCAAAAATATTATTGAAGAAAACTGGGACATTGTCACAGGAAACCCTTTTCTGATTAACATCTTAGGTGAAGCCCCATCATTTGTTTATAGGAAGGCCGGGAATATTAGAAGTTTTGTTGAATTTAAACCTAGACCATGTGAGAAAAGCACTAAAAGATGTGAAACTAATTGTACATTTTGTATATTTATACACCAAGGTGATAGTTTTTATTGCCCTTATTTAAAGAAGATCATAAAAACCAGTGCAGGGGGTGACTATAACACTAAAAAAGTCATTTACAGGGCACAGTGCAATGAATGTGATGCATTCTATGTGGCAAGACTGTAAATAAACTCAAGCGAAGGATTTCATGTCATCTGTCAGAAATCCGCTCTGGATGTAAAAATAATGCACTAGCCAAACACCTTTCTCTTCATAAAAGACACACAGGTTTTAAGTTCCAGATCCTGGATCGCATAGACATGGGCGATCTTGAAGGAGACATCCCGAATATTCTGGAGAAACAGGAACTCATGTGGCAATTAAAGCTGAACTCTTTTAGAAAGCCTGGACTAAACTACTACTGTTCAATTAAAAGTGCACTGGAACTTGGAAAATTGCCACATTGTTTACATGACTAAGTGTATTTTATTTTATTTTTATTTTTTTCTACAAATTGGTTTTAAATACCATTTTAAATCATTTGAAATTTAAGTGTATATTTTGTTTCCATCATCATACATATATTTTTTTACTTTTTTCTGGTTCTCTTTTTTCCACTTTATTCAAAATGATGGTAATAACAGTACTAACTAATTATACAATTATATAGGTTTTTATGGTTCTTGTACACAGACCTGAAGAAGTCTAGAAGGACGAAAGCGATCTTTGTTAACAATAGATTATGAAAATAGAAACTGATTTTTACATGCAAAATGTATATGTATATATTTATATATAATTTTTGATCGCAAAATGAACTAAGGTGGATATATTTCCAGCCATGTAGTATATTGCCTTGTATAAAATCACAGACTTAATAATTTGGTTAAATAAGATGTACCATTAAAGTACATAGGTTCATAGGTTCATACTAGGCCATCTGCCCTAGGGCATTTATAAGCCTAGCCAGAGTTGTGTGGCTTTCACCACCCCTTAGGTTGAAGAATACTATACCCATTAGTTTGCCGTACCTCTGTCCAGCAGTGATACAGAGATGATCCCCGGGGTAACCTATGATCTCCCATCCACTGGTCAAGATTCCTCTTGAACAGAGCCAGCGAGGTGCTCTGTCTCACATGGACCGGGATTCTGTTCCACAGCATAGGGAGTCTCTGGGTGATGAATCTGTCCCTCCAGCATGTCCTATTTATATCCGTGTTGAGGTTTAAGTCTCTTGCTCTTGTGGCTCTGGTGGATTTGGATTTTTTGAGGTGGAGCATGTCCATTAATTCCGGGTTGGACATGGCCTTGTATGTCAGGCACAGGTCACCCCTGAGCAGACGGTATGCGACTGAATAGAGCTGGAGTTTCTTCAGTCGGGCAGCATATGGCATATTTTTGAGCCCCTTTATCCTTTTGGTGAGGAACTTTTAGGGTCTTTCCAATTGCTGCAGGTGTCGGGTAAGATACATTCCGAATGGGGCATTGTACTCAATCATTGGTTTGATAAGTGAAGAGTACAGGGGAACAATGACCTCCTTTGATCTGGATGTGAATCCCTTCATAATCAGGTGGGCAATGTAGAAGGTCCTCCTAACCACTTTGGCAATGTGAGTGTCAAAAGAAAGGTTACTGTCAACTTGGGTCTCCAGGTCCCTGATAACCTCTTCTGTGCTTAATGGATTGCCACCTATGTGGTAACTTGGGGTTACCTTGTTTTTACCAAAGGGTATGACTATACTTTTTTTGGCGTTTAGCTTAAGGCCATGGCTCTGGCACCAGTTATCCGTTTCTATGAGACCTCTCTGAAGGATATCTGTGTCTGATGGATTTTCAACTATGGCGCCCAGTTTGCAGTCATCTGCAAACTTTGTCAGCCACAATCCTCCTATGTTTGCCTGCACTTCTGAAAAGTAGATGCCGAGCAGGGGCCCAGGACTGAGCCCTGTGGGACACCGCTTGTGACCGGCTTGGAGTCTGACATGGCACCAGCAACTCTAACCCTGTGGATTCTGTCCTTGAGCCAGTTTGCAACCCATCTTGTGACATATGGGTTTACATTTAAGCTGGTGAGCTTTTCTATGATACCCGAGTGGGGTATTGTGTCGAAAGCGTTTGCAAGGTCAAGGTAGGCTGTGTGAACTGCCTTACCCTCATCAATGGCCTTGGTGACTGTTTCAAAAAAGTCGACCAAGTTCAAGAGGCATGATCTGCCCTTGACAAAGCCGAATTGGGTAGGATCCAATGTGTGTAGGTCCCCTATGTCTTTATTTATGAGTTCCATTATGATCCTCTCCATAGCTTTGCAGACCAGGCTTGTTAAGCTTATGGGGCGGTAATTACCAGGGTCCGTAGAAGCACCGCCTTTGTGGAGTGGGACCACAGTTGCTGCACGCCACTCTTTGAGTCGTATCCTGTGGAAAGGCTAAGATTAAACAGCAGCCTTATGTGTGGGTTTAGTTCCTCATTGAGTTCGTGTAGCACACAGCCGGGGACACCATCCGGTCCCATTGATGCTGTGTTTTGAGCTTTAGAGAGCGGCTCTCACCTGGGCATTTGAGATGATTGGGAGGCTACACTCTGCTGGGATAGATATTTCTCCTTTTGGGGGGGGGGAGAAATTTTCACTGAACCTGTCTGCCAGTATGTTTGCAATGTCTGTGGGTTCAGTGATTTTTGTATCATTTTGGACTAATTCTGAGCATATCTGGGAGTTTCCACCCAGATTTCTAACATAGCTAAAGAAGGCCTTATGATTGTCTTTTGAGTCCTTGGCGATTTTTCTCTCAAAGTTGGCCTTGGATGATTTTATGAGTGATCATAGTTTTTTACTAGTATTGATCAGAGATGTCTTCCCTTTTAGGGATTTTGCTCTATCTTGTAGTAGCTTTCTCCTCTTGTTGTAAAGTTTGTTTATGGCTGGGGTCCACCAGATCGGGCGCTTGCCTTTGGTGGAAAGGGTCTTGATTTTATTTGGGATTGCTTGATCCATGCAATCCTGGAGGTGCTCGTGAAAGCATTTGTAAGGGGTTGAGCCGCGGGGGGTGTGGTTTCCGCGGGCTCGGGGGCCTTGCAGGATGCCACACCAGTCTTAGGGAGTGTGAAGTTGGCTTTTGAGAAGTTCTTCACTGTGGTCTTTTGTTGGGGTGGGGCGGGATGTGGATCTCCAGTGAGATTAGTTTATGGTCTGATCTCACCAATGAGGGATATACTTCCGGTGTGGAGCATTTTGTCCCCATGTTTGTGATGATCAGGTCTAGTATATTTTCACCTCTTGTGGGAATGGTGACAAGTTGTTCCATAGCATTTGAGTTTATGAACTCCAGGAACCTTTGGGCTAGGGTATTGGGGCTTGAGTAGTGTTCCCAGTCTATGTTTGGGTATTTGAAGTCACCCAATATGATGGTGTTTGCAGAGACATTTATACTCTCCAGTGTCTTCAGGAAGGCTGTGTGGGGTTCCTGAGTTTGAGAGGGTGGCCTGTAACATGCTACAAACTGTAGAGCAGTTTTGCCTATGGTTAATTGCACCTGAATGGTCTCTGATGCTTCGTGAGTTGCCACCAGCCTGGAGGTGTGGGTATCCTTGATGAATATGGATACACCCCCTCCTTTTGTGGTACAGTCCGGGTTTTGGGGCCGGAACACATGATATGAGGTACTAGGTAGGGCAGGTCCAGCTCGAATGTCACACTGATGGGGGAAGGGATGTGAATTTAACATGTGTACCAATAACACTTTGTTTTACAGCACAATAAACCACTCCCATGCCTGATAAAAAGCATATATATATTTAGAAAGCTTGTGAGGAAATTATTACTCTATTTTTGTTTTACTTGGATCGCTTGTCTGTGTACTTAATAAAGGATTTTCGACTGGAAACAGACTGCCTGCCTTGCTTGGATTACTTTCGAATACTTAGTAATGCTGTAGAATTATATATTTTCTATTATTACTTTTTGACTTGACGAGTTTACGTTCGCTACTTCTACTACTATTGTCTGATCTGATTAATATACAGTGATTAACTAGAAATATATGGACTGAAAATCTTCCACACAGAGAAGTTTCTTACACTGTTTTGTTTTTAGACCCACTACACTTTAGTGGGTTGTTTTGAGACTTCGGGGATACCACGGAGATTACTTGTTTTTTTTTTTTAACAATGTAGTTCCCATACATACAGCTGACTAAACCCAGTTTGTTTGGACCACAGGAAGATCATGGCTACCCTAACTGGTGGACCTCACTGACTGATAAACTATGCGGTGGATGAGGGGAAAATGAATCATTCCACCTACCATGACCTGCCAGGGCTTTTGATACTATTAGGCCATCAGGCGTTGTTGTCAAACTGTGCAGGATATCTACGACCTTGTCTGTCAGCCATTAGATAGCCAAGTGTCGGTCCATCATTTTCTGGGACAATAGCATTGGGTAGTCTGGCACTACCCCTTCAGCCATTCCCTTCTCTGCAGTCACAGCCACTGTGAGTGACCTCAGACTGACTACATTTGCAGATGATTACAAATTAGGAGCTGTCACTGAATCCCACATAGAGCCAACAGTTATCCAGGATGGGCTGATGCACATATACAATTGTTGCCACTGACAATTACTACGTGCCAAGGAATGCACAATACCATCCTTTGGGAAGTCATCCAACCCTGGTAAATAGCTTACTGTCTGCATACGTCCAATTGATGACCCAGTACTCAGGGACATATGGACACTGACAGTGGCCCAGCCTTTGACTTTCAAGGGTCGATAAGATGTGGGGATTCAGTCAGTGTTGCACAACCTATAGAGAAAGCTATGGCATGCAAATCCCAGACTGTCATTGTTGCATTGTATTTGGCATTCTTCATAGCTATCATTGAGTGAAATGCCACCTTTGGTATGTACCTACACAGGCATTTATGACAACTGTAACAGCCAAAGACGTTCCACAGTACACCAGTGCTTAGTGTACATAACATGTCCTATGCCAACAGTTTCAAGGCCATAACTGTGTATTCTGTTTCCTACATCCTTTGGAGGGGTGGTGAATGGCTGCCATACAGGGATGCATCAGATCCCACTGTTTCATAGGTTCATAGGTAGGTACTAGGCTATCGGCCCTAGGGCCCATACAAGCCTAGCCAAAAAATGTACCCTGGCTTTCGCCACCCAAGAAAATTATTTTCCTGTGCCACTGTCGAGCAGAGCCACAGAAGTGATCCCCAGGGTGAATTTCCCATTTCCCATCCAATCATCAAGATTTTTCTTGAAGAGTGCTAATGAGGAGCTCTGTTTGACATAGATAGGTAGTCTGTTCCAGAGTATGGGAAGTCTCTGGGACAGGAATCTATCCCTCCAGCATGTTCTGTTTATTGTGGTGACAAGGTTAAGGTCCCTAGAGCGTGTAGCTCGGAGGGATTGGGATTTCTTTAAGTGGAGCATGTCCAACAGCTCTGGGTTTGACATAGCTTTGTATGTTAGGCAGAGATCGCCCCTGAGTAGGCGATATGCGATGGAGTAAAGCTGTAGCTTTTTGAGACGGTCTGCATAGGGCATCTGTTTGAGGCCAGTAATCGTCTTTGTGAGGTATTTCTGTGGTCTTTCCATTTGTTGTAGATGCCTTGTGAGGTACATACCAAAAGGGGCATTGTACTCTATAATGGGTCTAATGAGTGATGAGTAGAGGGGAACAATGACCTCTTTTTTCTGGATGAGAATCCTTTTGTGATGAGATGAGCCACGTAGAAGGATTTCCTGACCACTGTGGCGATGTGATTATCAAAGGAGAGACTACTGTCCACCTGTGTCCCAAGGTCTCTTATCACATTTTCGGCATTAAGTAGACTACCAGCTATGTGGTAGTTCATGGGTACAGAGTTTTTACCAAAGGGGATGACAATACACTTTTCGGCATTGAGCTTCAGGCCATGGCTTTGACACTAGGTATCTGTCTCAGTGACGCCCTTTTGTAGTTTGTCCACATCGTTAGGGGTTTTGATTATGGCTCCTAGTTTGCAGTCATCTGCGAACTTTGTTAGCCAAAGACCTTCTGTGTTGGCCTGCACTTCAGAGAAGTAGATACCAAACAGGAGAGGACCCAGGACTGAACCCTGTGGTACTCCACTTGTCACTGGTCTGATGTCGGATTTGGAATCCGCTACTTTCACAGTGTGGGTTCTTTCCGTGAGCCAGTTGGCAACCCATCTTGTGACATAGGGATTTATACCTAGTTTAGTGAGTTTATCTATAATTCCAGAGTGGGGGATGGTGTTGAAAGCCTTGGTGAGATCTAGATAAGCTGTGTGAACCATTTTACCCTCATCTATGGCTTTGGTGACTGCTTCAAAGAAGTCAATCAGGTTTAGGAGACATGATCTGCCTTTTACAAATCCAAACTGAGTAGGGTCCAGAGTTTGGAGATTACCAATGTCTTTGTTTATGAGTTCCATGATGATACGTTCCATGGCCTTGCAGACCAGGCTCGTCAGGCTAATGGGGCATTAGTTCCCAGGGTCCGTCGTGGCTCCCCCTTTGCGGAGTGGGATAACTGTCGCGATGCGCCATTCAGTGGGTACAAAGCCTGAGGTGAGGCTATGATTGAACATGGTGCTTAGGTAGTGTGCCAGTTCATTCTGTAGTTCGTGTAGAACGCAGCCTGGGATATTGTCAGGTCCCATGGATGTTGTGTTCTTGGCTTTGGAGAGTGTGTTTTTTACCTGTGCAGCCGTGATTATAGGAACTTTGCATTCTTCCGTTATAGAGATGGGCCCTCTAGGGGGTGAGAGGGGGGTAAAGTTAGCACTGAACCTATCTGCTAGGATGTTGGCAATATCATTTGGTTCTGTATATTTAGTGCCTTTATGCTGTAACTCAGAGCAGATCTGAGTGTTCCCATTTAGATTCTTGACATAGCTGTAGAATGCTTTGTGGTTGTCTTTAGAGTCAGTGGCAATTTTGTTTTCGTAACTAACTTTGGAGGATTTTATGAGGGATCTCAGCTTCTTACTGAGGTTGACCAGGGAGTTCCTCCAGTCATGGGATTTTACTCTTTTTTGCAACAGTTTCTTTCTTCTGTTGTAGAGTTTGTTTATGGCAGAGGACCACCAGATTGGCTTCTTTTTTTTGGAGGATAGCATCTTGGTTCTATTAGGGAGAGCATGATCCATGCACTCGTGTAAGTGCTTTTTAAGTGCATTTGTGTAGGATTCGGCAGTCATTCCTCTATTGTCCGTCTGCATGGGTGTCATGAAGTTTGCCACTTCTGTCTTAAGAAGTGTGAAGTTGGCTTTTGAGAAGTTTTTTACAATGGTTTCCCTAATTGGGGCTGGGGGTGGGATGTGGATGTGTAGGCTGATTAGCTTGTGGTCGGATATGACCAACGAGGAATTGACCTCTGGTGTGGAACACCAGTTTCCCATGTTGGTAATGACCAGGTCTAGGATATTGCTGCCCCTGGTGGGGGTGTGAATAAGTTGATCCAAGGCATTGGAATTTATGAATTCTAGAAAACGTTGAGCAAAAGAGTTGGTACATGAGTAGTTTTCCCAGTTAATGGTGGGGTAGTTGAAATCGCCCATTATTAGGGTGTTGAGTTGTACCCTAATACTTTCCAGTGTATCAAGAAATGAGGAGTGGGAATCCTGGGGCATGGTGGGGGGTCTGTAGCAAGTTACAATTTGGATTGCGGTCTTGCCCAGAGTTAGTTGCACTTGGATAATCTCGGATGCATTATGCTGTACAACTAGCCTGGAGGTGTGGATATCCTTAATGAATATGGACACACCTCCGCCTTTAGTGCTTCTTTCTGGGTTAGTTGGCTGAAAGGTGTGGTATGAATTGAAGCCTGGTAATGCAGGTCATTTACCTCCTATATATCCAAGAAAGTTGTAGCATGAGAAGTACCTGTTCTGCACACCTACACCTTGACTGTGTTATAAGTAGGACATGCTGGAGAGACAGGTATGTAACCTAGAGACTACACCTTTTATGCAACAGGCTCCCCATCCATGTGAAGCACACTTCCATTGTAGTGCACATCATGTGCAAGTTACACAATGGGATGTGGAACAAGGCAATCATATCTGATGTAGGACACATGTCTAATGGACACAGGGAAATTGTAGATGGTTCATCTCCCACACCATAGCTTGCAGATGTGTCGGCTCCCAAAACCCTGCATACATTCATCATGGATAACAGACTTTGTCAGGGATTAGTGATGCATGTCTAGTCTGAAAGAAACTGCTGTTCATGTTGGCATACTATGCACATATGGATCTATGGAGCCATGTACCTGTACTGAATTGTCTGTCTGAATACATTTTCCTTCCGTACTGAGATTTGTGTTCTGATGTCTGTGGGTTCATTGTACCTCTGTACCCATAGGTGTGTCCTACACAGCCTGAAACTGAAACATAAACACTTCATTGTATAAATATACAGCCATTCATAGGTAAGTACTAGGCTATCGGCCCAAGGGCCTACATAAGCCTAGCCAACAAGGTTCCCTGGCTTACGCCACCCAAGAAAGTTATTTTCCTGTGCCACTGTCGAGCAGAGACACAGAAGTGATCCCTGGGATGTATTTCATATTTCCCATCCACTCATCAAGATTTTTCTTGAAGAGTGCTAATGAAGAACTTTGCTTGACATAGAAGGGTAGCCTGTTCCAGAGTATGGAAAGTTTCTGGGACAAGAATCTATCCCTCCAGCATGTCCTGTTTATTGTGGTGACAAGGTTTAGGTCCCTAGAGCATGTAGCTCGGAGGGATTGGGATTTATTTAGGTGTAGCATGTCCAACAGCTCTGGATTTGACAAAACTTTATATGTTAGGCAGAGATCACCTCGAAGTAGGCGATATGCTACAGAGTAAAGCGGGAGTTTTTTGAGACGGTCAATGTAGGGCATTTGTTTGAGGCCAGTAATCCTCTTTGTGAGGTACTTCTGTGGTCTTTCCAGCTGCTGCAGATGTCCTGTGAGGTACATTCTAAAAGGGGTGTTGTACTCTATAATGAGTCTAATGAGTGTGTGTCGAGTAGAGGGGAACAATGGCCTCTTTTTTCCTGGATGAGACCCCTTTTATGATGAGGTGTGCCACGTAGAAGGACTTCCTGACTACTGTGGCGATGTGACTATCAAAGGTGAGACTACTGTCAACCTGGGTCCCAAGGTCTCTTATTACACATTCAGTGTTAAGTAGATTGCTGCCTGTGTGGTAGTTCATGGGTACAGAGTTTTTACCAAAGGGGATGACACTGCACATTTTGGCATTGAACTTGAGGCCATGGCTCTGACACCAAGCATCTGTCTCAGCAAGGCCCTTCTGTAGGATGTCCACATCATTTGGGGACTTGACTAGTTTGCAGTCATCTGTGAACTTCGTTAGCCAGAGGCCTTCTGTGTTAGCCTGTACTTCAGAGAAGTAGATACCAAACAGGAGAGGTTCCAGGACAGAACCCTGTGGTACTCCACTTGTCACTGCTTTGAGGTCAGATTTGGAGTCTGCAACTTTTACAGTGTGGGTTCTGTCAGTGAGCCAGGTGGCAACCCATCTTGAGACGCAAGGGATTTATACCTACTTTAGTGAGTTTAGCTATAATTCCAGAATGGGGGATGGTGTCGAAAGCCCTGGCGAGGTCAAAATAGGCTGTGTGAACCACCTTACCCTCATCTACGGCTTTGGTGACTGCCTCAAAGAAGTCGATCAGGTTCAGGAGGCATGATCTGCCTTTCACAAACCGAAACTGGGTGGGATCCAGAGTTTGGAGGTTACCAATGTCTTTGTTTATGAGTTCCATGATGATACGTTCCATGGCCTTGCAGACCAGGCTTGTCAGGCTAATAGGTCGATGGTTCCCGGGATCAGTGGTGTCTCCCCCTTTGTGGAGTGGGATAACTGTTGCTGTGCGCCATTCTGTGGGCACAAAGCCTGATGTGAGGCTATTATTGAACATGGTGCTTAAGTGGGGAGCCAGTTCGTTCTGAAGTTCGTGTAAAACGCAGCCTGGGATGTTGTCCAGTCCCATGCATGCTGTGTTTTTGGCTTTAGAGAGTACAGGTTTTACCTGTGTAGTGTGGTTACAGGGACTCTGCATTCTTCCTGTATTGTCCATCTGCATGGTTGTCATGAAGTTCACCACTTATGTCTTAAGAAGCATGAAGTTGGCTTTGGAGAAATTGGCTTTGGACAATATTACATCATCATCCATTGTACTGTGTACAAAATAGTGTGGTTTACTCATTGCAAATTACAGCATACAATATCTTTCAGTGACCAGTCCAAGTGGCATATCAAAGGCAACAGAGGATTAAACAAATATATAGTAATTTATATAGTCTCCTTACGCATCAGACACACAGCTTCATTTCCCTGCATGGATGACAGGGATGTGGCACAAGTATTATCAAGTGCACAAGGTGTTTTGTGGGGGTACAGGAGGCCTAGGCTGACCCAATAGGTTGGCAGTTCTGTATGTGAGTCAGGAAGGGAAGCAGACAAGATGGACCATGGAAATGTGGTGTGTGTGTCTGTAGATCACCTGTGTGTGACAGTGGTGTGTGTATGTGTCTGTGTGAAAACAGTCAAGCTCTGTGCTAACCCTATGTTTTTATATGTTGGACAGGTGTGGGCCATGCATAGTACAGCTGACATTTCACCATCTCCACCCCTGAACATAGAAGCTGGCTTTGCCAGGAGTTGCACTGACACATCCATGCCCAATGTCGGAAGTAGTGCTACTACCTGAGGGTGACTGCTGTCTGCTGGGACCATGTTCTCCACGTGATCGTCCAAGACCACAAGCTCATAGCCTGCCACATCTTGTTGTGGTCAGCACACTTCCCTCTGGAGCGCTGGATGCACTGCCACTACAGGACCATGATTGTGCACAGCCACGTGGACTCAGCTGGTGTAGTTGCTGACCTATATCCAAAGGTCCGACACTCAACTCCAACTAGATGTTCCAGCACAGACAATATGCGTCCCAAGGCAGATAGTGTGCCATCTGTCTGAGACCACTATCTTTCCACTGTGTCAGTCAGCCGATCCTGGGTATCAGCAACGTGGTGGAGGCAGTTACGGATGTCAGACTGTGCTGCATCTATAACCCTGAGCTTTCATCTGGAGTTCCTTTTGGATCATGCCTGTGCCTCCATGACACCCCTAAACCTACACCGGGTAACATGTGATGAAACACCTGCCACCTTTTCAGTGGGCCAAAGTGGGACATGGGGGTGTGGCCAATATGACACGGGCCACACCCTCTACCTTGACATCACCACAGGAGCGGTGAAGGAGATGCTGTTATGGGTACGACGGATGGCTGCTGGAGTGGCTAGCTAGCTGGCTGCTGGAGTGGCTGGTTGGCTGGCTGCTGAAGTGGCTAGCTGGCCGGCTGCTGGAGTGGCTAGCTGACTGGCTGGCCGGTTGCTGGAGTGGCTAGCTGGTTGGTGGGAGTAGCAGCCGGAGGGATGAATGACTGGATGGATGGCTGGCTAAATGAATGGATAGCTGGCTGGATGAATGGATAGATGGCTGGATGGATGGCTAACATGCTCTAATTACCTCTACACAAACACATATATGTATGTATGCGTGTGCGTGTGTGTGTGTGTGTGTGTGTGTGTGTGTGTGTGTACTTTTTACTTATTTGGTTTGCAACTAGGAAATTAAATGAAAACTTGAATAAATATTTATGTAAATGATTTGGATGTAGTGAGACTATGAATCTTAAAATTTGTTTTAATGATTGCTTATATTGCTTTTTTGTTTGTACAAGTAATTCTACGCTATTTTTAAAGGAATGATAGTTGTTTCAGTTCTACAAAATGATTTGAGTCATGGGGAAAAGACAATTTCCACACTATTTCAATTATGTTTTAAAACTTGAGTTCATAATATTACACGCTAGTTGAGTGACAGTACTGTATTTGATAGTAATGCGTTTTACTACAGTTTGACTCTCAGGACTGATCTTATTTATTTATTTAACTCTGTTTACTGCAGTAGAGCACAGATCAAACCTAACCAACTGAATATGCTCAGACTGTTTAGTGCAAGCGTACATGTAGCTGTCAGTAAATCGGAGAAGAGAAACAAGGTTGTAACCAGGCATACTCAGTGTACTCAAGCGAATACGTTTTAATGGACGATAATTAGAAAATGCAATGGCTTACAGAGGTCAGATGTTGCTAAAAAGTATCCAAACTAACGCCTACAAAGTTCTATATATATAGCTTGCTTAGAAAATATACCCATTTGGGAAAGAGACTACTTTTACTGCTGGAAAGGACAACAACTTTAAAATGTGATTGTTTCTTCAGTATCCGAGGAGCAGCATTTGGAGAAATATACAGGTTTTAAACATGAGGTTTGCTGTGAGTACAAAATGAAAAATACATTGCTACATACAACCCTTAAAAAACTACTACAGATCTCGTCACGACTTTTTATGCATGAATGGTTGGCTGGTTGAATGAATGGATGGCTGGCTGGTTGAATGAATGGATGGATGCCTGGCTGGATGAATAGATAGATGGATGGCTGACTGGCTGGTTGGAAGAATGGATGGATGGCTGACTGACTGGCTCGTTAGAAAAAAAAAAATCTCTCTCTCTTTTTTTTTTTTTTTTTAGAAGCGCTTAAAACAAAGCGCTCCTACAGTCGCAATCTTTGCAGGGCTCTTCCTGCGCTCCTACAGCCGCAATCTTTGCAGGGCTCTTCCTGCCCCAGTCACCACCCCTTTCATGAATTGCAGCCAATTGCTGCACGAATTACAGCATCCAGACCTAACAGGCAGTAGCTTTGCCTGCAGGTCCGGGTTGGTGCCGTAACTGAATTGCCGTGGAAAAGCTGGAAGTAATTGCGGCTTTTCCACGGCAATTCAGTGTGATTGAAAAGCGGGACTTTTCAAGTCCCACTACTTTCCACAGCGGGCAACAGGATGAGGCAGCTCAACCCATGAGTGTCCCGCTGACAACGGGACGGGTGGCAACCTTAAGGTGGTGGAGGTAGAACAGGCCTCTTATGAGCACCCCTATCAATTCGCCTGTGTGGAACCTCATCATCTGTTTGGCTATGGCTAGTATCGACACTCACTGCACTCATAGTAGCTACACTTTCCTGTTCAGTGTCCCCATCCTCCGACTGTCCAACGTCTGTGGTCTCAGGGGATTGGGTATACATAGACATACTGACTGTGTATGGTTATAATGAGGGCAGAAGAAGTATGTGAACCTCTGTGACAGTTTCAGATCCTGCAACCCCCACCTGTGCTTCGCCTTGCCCAACATTATCTTCAGAGTCTGATGAGACACTGTAATCAGGTTTTGAAGGGGACATAAACCACCCCTCCTGCTCAACTGTGACAAGAAGGGAAAAACAGTACTTTAATACCTGCCCTACTATGCTCTGCAGTACTGTATTGCAGTATATGTTATTCTGTATGCACTGGTGTCACTATTACAGACTTGTTTAACCCCCAACCTCATATAGCAGGACATAAGGACATTCTTATGTAACAAACATTTGTAGTTCTTGTAAATAAAAGCTCTTTACACAGGAATATCATGACCAACAATGATGTACACTTTTGATATCTGGCAAAGATGACAAATAAGGCAGTCTGTAATGTCCTGATAATGCAGGGAACTCTACCAGTGTGGTCACACCTACAAAGCATAGATATGATTCTTAACTGTGCACACAGAAACTATCTGTACAGTTGGCAGTCATGCAGATAGTACATAAATGCAGCCAGCAGGCCTGGGATGACACTTTAGTGAATACATTGCACTAAATCTACATGTCTGACACAACAGTGTTGTACTTGCCAAGAGCAGGAGCACATCCTTGTCTGCTTCTTGATGGCCCTGTGGAAATTAGAGGGAGAGGTAAAGTAAACAGCACTACATGTTGCACTATAACAGGGTAATACATCCAAAGATCCCATATTTACAGTAGCTACTATGTTAATTGTTGTGGTGGTCACAATCTGAGCTTGTCATTCAGAGTGGCTCTAAACTCCCCCCCCCCAAAAAAAAATCTGCACTTGACACCTGTCCAAACCTCTGTACACCCTGACACACTGAATGCTACAGTATTCCAGTACTGATCCAACTAAGTATGCCTGGATGCTCCTGCTGCATGGAGACGGTGGCACGCATATGCACAACATACGGTGTGATGGATGCCTGAGAGCTCTACTGTGTTTCTGAGCTCGCCAGGAATTGCTCAGTGGCTGACAGTGGTTGTTCTGCCACAGGGCCTCCACCAGTGACATGACGATCCCTGGCCACATCCACTGCTCTTCTTCATGCGACGTTGATCATGTTGGTTGCAGGGTGTCGCACCTACTCATATGCCCTGATCTGCTGACCAATAGCATTCATGTCATGGATCAGATCAGCCCACAATGCTGCCTGCTCATCCCTGTTTGTCCTCCCTCTGGACAGCAGGTGTTGATGCAATGGTGATTCAAGGGTTATTTTATTTTCAGCATCTGTAAAATGACCCCTGCATCAGGGATACATATTTCCTGAAAGACAAGAAAGTGGGAACACATGTCAGGATCACACACGTGGGAGTACAGTATGCAGAGATGCATCAATAAAGGATGGCTAGCACTATTCACTCCTAGATTACACATGTCATACTTGACAGTGTGCAAACGCACAAAGGGTGTGGATGCACATAGGATAGTAGCAGTAGGAAGCTGTTCCTGTTTGTGCCATGATGGATACTGATGTTTGATCACACACCCGACACAGGAGTCCAATGTAGTTTGACCCCTAAAGTTAACCCACCCCTATAATATATGAACACAACCATGCCAAACAACTAGGAGTGTACTATTACAACTGCTATCAAGGGAATTCTCCAGGAGACCAGTGTACCTACTTAACACAAACCATTCTACCCTTACTGTATACTAGTTCCTCGGTAGGTGTAACATATGGAGATTGATGACATGTCATCAGTACAGTTCTAAGAAGGGCTAATTATGAAATCCCCATTCCCTCTTACTACATTCAAGCATATGTATTATGTTGGAAACAAAATGGTTACATATCTGCTGAAGTACAATACTCCTCTGTTGAAAGGTACAGATATATAAATGTTGTGCCAATGACTTCACCCTGCAAAGTAACTCTCATACACATTGCTTCCCCTATCTTGATGATTGCCTTTTTAACATGATTCTCTTTAGCAAGTGATTGCCTCTGAACCAGTCCATGTTTCTGGAATGCTGATTGCAGCCTACACAACTGTTTTGCAGTATAATCAGCCAATCCCATGCAACCACTGAACAAGATATAAGGGGTCAATGTAGATTTTAACCCTTTTGTCATATGTTTGTGTGGAAATTACTTGGGCAAAGATACTATGTCATCGCAATGAGAATGTCTGTAGCAGCTACTTTGTACATAAAGATGTGTGTGCTACAGACTGAAGCCAATGCTTCTGGCAATAGACATAGACAGAGAGGGTAAACACTTTGCAGGACAACAAGCTTTAAGAGTAAGTGTGGGGCCTATGGCTGCCTTTTTTAATAGACAGAGCCCAATGGATGGAACCCATCCCACTGGAAATTAGGTTATGTGTTCAAGGTAAGGATGTTAGCCAAAGCTATCAGTCGCAGCATAAATGGCAAAATGCTTGGTGTGTCCTAGTAAAAGGTAGGGGTTACATTAAGCATTATGTCACGCAGTTGGGCAACTATAACCTCATGCGTTATGTCATGGTAGTACCCTTTTAATGTGTGTGCTGGCAACCCTTGCTTCTAGCACAACCTCCATATATGTATGTTGCTTGTGCAGCTGTGGTTGTCTGTAATATCACTAGCAAATCATTGTGGGCTACAATCTGATAGTACTGGCCCACAATTTCAGTACACACTGCAAAATCCTCTGGGAACACAAACTAATGCATGACTTGACATCCTGTGCAGTTGGTACTGTTGTAATAGGAGTACATAAGAGTGGTCTTATCTGTAGGCCTTTGACAGATACTATTTAGAAGCAGACATTAAATCTGTACTGCTTTGGGTGGATAAATAGGTGATGAGACAGACATACATATCACAGTTTATAATGTTGATGTCCACATAAATGTATTTTCAGTTCTAGATGCAGCTGTAGTTAAACCCAGGACCATGTATACCAAAAGGTAATGTTCTCAATGCATTTTACATACCGAGCTACTGAGTCACTGTTACATCAAGTGTATTTTTACATGTTGTAGTTATCATTTCATAGTTATCTGCTGTTATATACCTGACTTAAATGTAGTATTATGTGTATGGCTTTAGAGTGCTGTGTTTTTTTACCAGAGTCCCATTTAACATTGTATCTGAAGTGGTTAACTTTATTTGGTCTTGAACCTGTGGGTATCGGATCCGACCTCGGATCCGAGCCGGCAGCTTTACCTAGCTAAAGATCCGAGCTCCTAGCTCCTCCCCCTACCCGTAATCCCCCTGCAACACATCCCCCATCCTCAGATCTAGTTTGCCGCGGCTTACAGCAGCTTCTAGAGATGAGCTCTTGGCATGGGTGAGAGATTTCGAGTTTATAAAAAACTTTAAAATCGTTTTTCTCTTAGGTTTTTCTGTGTTGTGTGTGCTTGGTTTAGCCCTCTTTACCGTCTAGTATACTTATTTTAAATTTTTGTGGTAAATTCTCTTCAATTTTATTTTTCACCCTCCCCCTAGTGTGTGTGTGTGTAGTGTGATGGCTGAAGGGCCTAAAGCCATTTTTTCTAAATGCACTGAGTGTGGTCATAAGCTGTCCCCAGCCGATGGCCACACTCAGTGCGTTATTTGTCTGGGGGTGGCCCATTTATCCACCAGCTGCCAAGGACTGTGCAGCTTTCAACCCCCGGGCCATCAGGGATAGGAGGAACAAGCTAATCCTGGTGGGATTGTTACCCCCGGATTCTTCTTCCTCCTCTCCCTCTAAGGCACCGGTCGCGGCTGCGGCTTCCATGCCTTCCAATCCCCCTCCTTGTTGGGGACTCAAACTTCCTCTGTTTCTCAAGATGAGGGGGACTCTTCTTCCTCTTCTAAGGAGAAGAGGAGAGACAAGGACCGGCATAGGCACAAAATGCGGGCTGAGTCTCATCCCTCGGCCCCGCCAGCTAAGGTAGCTAGTCCCACTAAGAGGGTCTTTCGGTCTTCTCATCATCGGCTCCGCTCTCCTTGCTTTTCCCCGGAGCCGGAAGAGGATTACCGGTCTCCCTCGAGGTCCTCGAGGCGGCCCTCCAGGCCCGCCTTGGCAACCTCCTCCAGAAGCTTGACCGACGCTGATTTGGACTGGATGATGCGTCGTTTCTTGCAGGCTCAAATGCAGATGGGGGTGCTCCAAGCCCCAGCTCCTTTCTTTACCTCGATCGCTCATTCTCCAACCAGGTGTTGGGTTTCGGAGTCTTCGGATCCATGTCGTTTTGGACCCGGGGATCCGTCGGCGCCGACAATCTTGGTTACTTTGACGCCGACTATGCCCTCGAGCGTGTCAGATCCTAGCTCTCGGAGCTGAGTGTCGGATCCGTGGGGGGGGGAACGATGTCTTCGGTGCCGTTTAGGTCGGAGCACACCTCCCTCTCAGGTCCGACTGCTTCGACTCTAACGCCGATACCTGCATCGGTGCCAAGGGGGCTGCTCTCGGAGCCAGGGGAGAGCGGTTCACCCTCTGCGTTTGATGTAGTGGAGAGGGTGCTGTCGAGGACTTCCAGATCCCCGGTCCGGGCTACGGATCCATCCGTCACCCCTGCGCATTTGGGCCTGTCATCCGGCCACAGGGACAGCCTGCATCGGCGCTCCAGTTGGTTCCCTTAGAGGAACAGGACCCCTTGGATGAGCCCTCCTCGGATAGCCCCTCCGAGGAGGTTCCTCACAAACGGAAATGCAAAAGGAGGCACCTGGACACCCCTGAGTCCCTGACAGAGGACACAGATTTGGAGGAAGGGGAAGGTTCCCCAAGGTCACCCCCTGAGGATGTCTCCTTTGGAGACATCATGGAAATGTTGCGAATCAGAGGAGGGTGGTCTGCCCAAAAACCTTCCTCGGATGAGTCTGTGTTTCTGGATGGGTTCGATGCAGGCCCATCTACTTCTTGGGTGTCCCCCCCAGCTGACCCCCTGGTGGACTTAATTACCACCAGGGCTTGGAAGGAGCCAGACACCGTGGAGCCGATTCCCAGAAGGCCAGACAAGGTACTTATTCCCCCTTCTGATAGGATGGCTTGGTCTAAAGGTTCTCCAGTGGATGCCACGGTGGTGGCGGCTGCCACCAAGAAGGAACTAGCGCAGGAGAGTTCCTTGGTCCACCCTCCAGATAAGGAATCTCGGATGTTGGACCGCATTAGAAAGTGGATGTTTGCTTCAGCTACCTTCTCTGTGAGGGCACTGAACTATATGGCGCACGTTATCAGACTCCAGCGAGACTTGATTAAGGAGCGCCCCCCGGAGTCCATGGCGGCCAAGGACAAACGCATCTTCTCGACTCGCATGGCCACTCTGAAATCTATTACTAATACATCTGTGTGTATACTCTCCCATGCTACGGAGGGAACGGCTTGAGCCAGCGGAGCAGGCATCGCTCTGCGGTGCCATGCCTGGCTCCGCCTTTGCGATTTTGCGGAACCTTTCAAGGAGTCCTTCGCTTACCCGCCCTTTGACGGTTCTACACTCTTTGGCAAGACCGTCCGCGACACGCTGGTCCAAAGCGAAAAGGATGGGAAGACGCTGTCTGCCGTCAGGATCCGCTTCTCTAATCCCCAACGGTCCTTCTCCAGGAACCAGAGGGGACAAAAGAAAATGTGGTTCTGGAAATGACAGCAGTCCCGTCCTGCTTCGGACCCCTCGTCTTTCAGAGGCAGAGGTGGACAAGGTGGACGCCGGCCCAGAGGCAGAGGGGGGCCGAGGAATCTCGGGTCCCGAGAACCTTTCTCAGAGAGGCCCGCGCAACAGCCCTGAGGGCTTACCTGGCTGTCCCTCTCTGGAGGCAGTCAGGGGGTGTCTGTCGGAGCACCTCCAAAATTGGGAGTCCATTACTATGGACCGGTGGGTGCTCCGAGTTATATCCAGAGGTTATTCCATTCCCTTTCTGAGTCTACCCCCTCCTATGAAACACCTCCCCAATGTCCCACCCGATCAAAGGGAGGCGGCAGCTTCGGAAATTTCGAAGCTGTTAGAAAAAAGGGCCATCCAGCCCATTCCCCCAGGCCAGTCTGGATTGGGAAATTACTCCAGGTTCTTTTTAGTGCCAAAAAAGACGGGGGAACTGAGGCCTATACTAGACCTCTCATCTCTAAACCTGTTCATTCCCAAGGAAAAATTCCGGATGGTCACCCTGCAATCTATTCTCCCCTTCCTCCAGGAGAATGACGTGCTCCGTAGACCTCAAAGATGCGTACTACCACATTCTAATGGACAGACAATCCAGGAGGTTCCTCTGCTTTCGGCTGGGAGCCAGTCATTTTCAGTTCAGGGCTCTTCCGTTCGGCCTCACCTCAGCCCCCAGGGTGTTCAGCAAAGTCATGGCGGTGGTCGCAGCCCACCTGAGACTTCAGGGCATTCGGGTCTTTCCGTACCTGGACGACTGGCTCCTCACCACCTCTATCAGGCATCAGCTCGGCTGGGCCAGGGATTATACCCTGGCTCTTACTCAGCATCTAGGTATTACTGTGAACCTTCAAAAATCATTCCTTCATCCTGTGCAGGTTCTGGAATTTATAGGAGCCAAAATAGATACACGTCACTCCAAGGCCTTTCTAACAACAGACAGGTTGCGCAATTTGTCTCTTCATGTTTTGGCAATTCTCCAACTCTCAGCCCCACCTGCGGAATTAGTCCTGAGAGCTTTGGGCTCCACGGCGGCAGCCATCGGTCTGTCACCCTTTGCGGGCCTGCGTATGAGAATCCTACAATGGACTCTTCAGGTCCAATGGTCACTGTTGCTGCACCCCTTGAGCAGCCCGATTCCCCTGAGCAGGGTTTGCAAGGACTCCCTTCTCTGGTAGCTGCACTCTCAGGAGCTATGAGAGGGGAGACCGTTCGTCATGCCTCAGCCCCAAGCCACATTGACCACGGACGCTTCTTGCCTCGAGTGGGGGGGTATGCTATGGGCAGAACCGTCCAAGGCACATGGGCTCCCTCAGAGACCATTCTGCATATCAATGTCCTGGAGATGAGGGTGGTGCTTTTGGCACTGCAAGCCCTACAAGACCTTCTTCCTCTGGGAATTATTGCAATTCAGTGAGACAACATGGCTGTAGTCTGGTACATCAACAAACAGGGGGGAACCAGATCTTTTCCCCTTTGCCGAGAGGCCATGAGAGTTTGGGAATGGGCGATCTCCACTAACCGCTTTCTGGTAGCAATGCACATTCCGGTCTGGACCAACATCCTAGCGGACAGGCTAAGTCGCCTGATCCTCACACCGTATGAGTGGTCTCTAAACCCGTTGGTAGCGAAACAGATCTTCCTCAAATGGGGTCTACCTTGCTGCGATCTTTTTGCTTCCCCAGCAAACACAAAGTGCAGCGAATATTTTGCTCTAATTCCCCCAATAGGGGAGAGCCCCAGAGACGCTCTGGTTCATGCTTGGCCCCCCGGTCTCCTTTATGCTTATCCCCCGCTTCCGCTCATGACGAAGTTCCTGCAGAAAGCTCATCAGTTGGGGAGCAAGATAACCCTCATAGCCCCATTCTGGCCTCGCCAGATCTGGTTCCCTTACCTGCAGTCTCACAGTGTAGTTCCTCCTTGGGTCTTAGATCCCATCCCGGATCTAATTTCTCACCCTTCAGGATTACAACCCCCAAATCTGGGTGACCTCAAGCTCACGGCTTGGTTGATCCAGTTCCTCTGATAGCAAGGACTCCCGGTATCTCGTCACCAGTGAAAGCCATTCTGGTAGCAGCACACAAACCTTCTACCAGAGGGATCTACAGTAGTAAATGGAAACGCTTTTCCATTTGGGCCAAAGACAGGGGCTTGGATCCCTTTACTGTTCCTATTCTGATGATTCTTGAATTTCTGTCCCATATCTTTCATCAGGGAGCCAGTGCATCTACGGTTAAAGTACAGTTGGCAGCCATCTCTCACTTTCATGTGGGAGATGCAGTAGGATCACTGGCTTCCACCAGAATTTGCAAAACCTTTCTAAAAGGCGCTTTCCTGTTAAAACCGCCAGTTAAGTCTGCAGTTCCACCATGGGACTTAACACTGGTCCTGCAGGCTTTGACGGGCCCTCCTTTCAAACCGGCCGCGTCAGCTCAGTTGAAATTTTTATCTTGGAAAACAGCCTTCCTAGTTGCAATAACTTCAGCCAGGAGAGTGTCTGAGCTTCAAGCCTTTTGTATGAAACCCCCTTATCTAATTTTTCATAAGGACAGAGTTTCTGTCAGGACTAATCCTTCTTTCCTCCCTAAAGTAGCCTCTGAGTCGAATATTAATCAGTCTATTAATCTGCCAGTGTTCTTTCCCAATTTCCAGAACAAAGGGGAATACACACTGCACAAATTGGATGTGCATAGACAACTGCGTTTTTATCTGCACAGGACAGCAACTAACCGCAAGTCTGATCAATTGTTTGTGTCCTTTGCCAAGTCTTCTTTAGGCAAACCTATTACCAAAGTGACATTAGCTAACTGGATTTCACAATGCATCATTCAAGCCTATTTAGTTTTGAACAAACCTGTTCCTTTGGGAATCCATGCGTATTCAACCCGATCCATAGCTACCTCTGCTGCGTTCTGGTCTAGAGACCCTATAGACGACATTTGTGTTCAGCAGCTACTTGGTCCTCCTTTCATGCATTCATTTCCCATTATAAATTGGATTTGATTTCCAGGATTAGGGCTTCCTTTGGCTACACGGTGCTCCGGAATATTCTTCCTTGAGGGCCGCCCAAGGTTTTCTAGGTAGCTGGGGACTCTGTCCCACAGGTTGCAGACCAAATGAAGTTAACCACTTCAGATAAAGAAGTTATGTATTCACCATAACATTCCATCTGAGTGGGTAACTTCATTTGTCTGCAACCGACCCCCCCTCCATTCCCCCTAACCAGTTTCCTGCTTCATAACCAGGAGAGGATTGTCCATTCTGTTTGGTAGTAGTTTACTGGCCTCTTTCAAGGGTCTTGTGGAGTCCCTATAGGCAAACTTGATCTGAGGATGGGGGATGTGTTGCAGGGGATTATGGGTAGGGGGAGGAGCTAGGAGCTCTGATCTTTAGCTAGGTAAAGTTGCCAGCTCGGATCCGATACCCACAGGTTGCAGGCAAATGAAGTTACCCCCTCAGATGGAACGTTATGGTGAGTACATAACTTCTTTATTTTGCCATTAATGTTTTAGCAAGAAGTGTATTTTTACATGTTGTACAAGTAATTGCAGCATTACCTGCTATTAGATACCTCACTTATGTCTCTACTTAGGTGTATGGCTTTATACTGCTGCATTTCTGTCCTAGAGTCTCAGTTACAGTACTGTTTTTCTTTTAGCTGATTTGCACGGTGCGGCACAATGCGCAACATTGTTGAAACATGCTTAATGTCAGGATCTTGAGCATTACTATGTTTAGATTAAAACATCTTTGTTAATTAGCAGCTATGTGGTTTGGTAGGTTGATGTAAAATCATAGCTAAAATCCTAGAGAAATGTATTCACCAACAACTCCTTAATCACCTTATTACTAACAACCTACTATCCTACACCCAGCACAGTTTTAGACCTAAACGTAGTACTAACACAGCCTTACTAACCTTTACCAACATTATTCATTTATTCATCACGTTAAGGACTGTGGACAACTCATCTCAGCAATTTTCCTGGATATGTCAAAAGCATTTGACACCATTTCCCACTAAGTACACAAACTTGCTATTTACAGTCTCAGTTCATCATCCCTAACATGGTTTCACAGCTACCTGTCCAACAGGCTACCAAATGGGAGAACAGTCTCTCACCACTACTGCCAGTATCCACTGGAGTACCCCAATGATCCATACTCGGCCCCTTCCTCTTTATCATATTTAACAACAACCTAAATTCAGCAACCCAACTTGCAACAATCATACAATACGCAGGTGATGCAGCTCTTATATGCTCTGCCCCTTCCCCCCAAGAACTGCAAGATAAGACACAAAAATCTTTTCAGGAAATTGAAACTTGCCTATCAAACCACAGCTCATTCTTAACCCAAATAAGACAAGTTAATGATTTTCACAAACAAAACTTCCAAGTCCTGCTTGCCACCTCTCTATTCAATCTACCAATGGAACCAAAATTGAGCCTACAAATCAAACTAAACTCCTATTTGTTAAAATACATGACAGGCTAAAATTTGATATACATATTTCCCTAACAATCAGAATAGTTCATGGCAAACCCGGAGCTCTGTACAGGGCCAAACCTTACCTAACACAACAAACCAGACTAGCCACAGCTAGATCTCAGCTTCTGTCTACCCTTCTCTACTGCTCATACATTTTCACCAACTTGCGCAAGGCTGACCTTAATAACCTAGAATTTCACTATAACAAAATAGCAAAGTTTGCCAGCAGTCATCCCCATAAAGCTCATCATTGTTCTGTTCTTCAAGCAACTTAACTTGCTAGAACTTCCCACCCTGTTAATATTAAACCAACTTACCTTCACCCACAAAATCATCCATAACTCCAGTAACTGCCCTGCACTTTCGACCCTAGTCCAACCACGTCAACAGCAGTTCCCTTAGGTCTTCCAACAGGCTACTGCTAAAAATAACTCAGTCTCACAACTGCCATGATAATGCCCTCTATTCAAATAAAATAGCTAAGACCTGGAATGCTGTCCCTCAACATACATATAAAACATTCCCATTTATTATTCTTTTAAAACAAAAAGAATAGTATATCTCAAAAACAACTGGCTGTGCCCCTGTAGTTCTCCTGGATAATTCCTCTCACCTAGTACTTCACAACTCTCTTCATCACCTTTCAACAGCTCATGCTATTTCTCCAGTGAGTTGAAATAATTTGGTATGCTCTCTGATAGATTTTTTTAAGTACTTCAGTAATCAAATATCTCTGTATTATGGTAAATTTCTTTGTAAACTAATTTTGTTAACTTATGTTTCTTCCACTATTTTTGTCTCTCATAGTTTTTAAAATATTCAGTTATCAAGATATCTGTACTTGCTATGCTCTGTGTTTGCTATTCAAATAATTTACTTAGTCACTTTTATTAACATATGATTATTAATGTATAATTTATATCTTACTAATTGTATTATTTTCTGTTTGTAGAGCTTTTCTCCCTTGGTCTCCGCTGAAAACGGGCTACCGGCCCAGTCAGACACTACCCGGTTAACAAATGTAAATAAAAATAAATAAATCTATCTAGTGTTCTGCAGTTGCAATGGTCCTGGCTTCAATTAGACGCAGGTGTATTTTTTGAATGTGATTAATATTTTTTCACAGTCATATATCAATGTAGCACTATTTAGCATAGCCCTGCGCCACATCGCTCAAAGAATTTTTAAAGGAAAGAAAAAGGGAAGCTGGGACATTGGTGAAATGGGATGCAAGCATGGGGGGAAACCTAGTGAAAGGCAGGTAGGTCTGTGCAGGAAGGGTGTAGGAAAGAACCATAGCTGTCTGTTTCGTCTACAGCAACAACTGTGCACTTTAAC
Organism: Protopterus annectens; assembly: GCF_019279795.1. Taxonomy (NCBI): domain Eukaryota; kingdom Metazoa; phylum Chordata; order Ceratodontiformes; family Protopteridae; genus Protopterus; species Protopterus annectens. Next base: position 549,325,860 of record NC_056750.1, on the reverse strand, counting down.
AGATTTAATAGCTGATTTTGGGCTGTCATCCCTCAAGAGAGTGGTGGGTAGAACAGAAGTGCATTGTCAAGCCAATTAGACCAAATTAAGTGTGTCCAGTGGACATGTATGAAATGGAGAGCTATGTATGGGACTATATATATATATATATATATATATATATATATATATATATATATATATATATATATTTTTTTTTGGGACGAGTGCCTTTTTTAAGGTGAGAGTGGAGTGTTGGGAAAGGGACATAGGTGGGTGAGGAAGCTTAGACAGACAAGACAGCAGACAGGGTTGGTGTGAGACACATGAGGAGAGTGAACACCTTGGATGGAGAGGGTGTTGTGGAATCCCAGTCCCATCTGCATCACACATGGCAGCAGTGGAACTCAATCCTTACCCATGGGACTGTCAGCACTGCTCCTTCACTGTTCCTGTAGTGGCAGTGGTGAATGCCAGCTTCTGGGGGAGGGCTGCCCCACCAGGATGGACAGCATGGTCTCCATCCTGCGTAGGTGTGTAGTGAGAGTTCACTGCAACAACTCACGCACCGTACCTGGTAGTTCCTCACGGGTGACAAAATCTCCCCCTCCACTCCCAGAGAGATGGCCCAGCCTCTGCCTATGAGGCAGAACTATCCGATGCTACAGGTTGTGCAGGGGCAGCAGAGGGGGCACCACCAGGCTGTGGCCCAGACGTGCTAGGCCCTAGTGCCACGGACAGGGGAGCCAAGGTAGGGGGATTACCGGGAACTCGCCTACCTTGTCTTGCTATAGAAAATAAATATAAACATAAGGTGAGAATAAACATAACCAAACAGATGTTAGTAGTAGTGTTATAGAACATAATGAGTAAGCATACAAAATATTAAGGATTATAATAAGGAAACTGGAAATATGGGACAGCGCAGTGGTAGCATTTTCGTCTCACAGCAAGAGGTGCTCCGGTTTGATTCTCGGCTGTGGTGCCTTCTGTATGGACTCTGCATGTCCTCCCTGCATTCGTGTGGGTTTCCTCTGGGTGCTCCGGTTTCCTCCGTCACAAAGATGTGTCTGGAGTGTTTCTCCCCGGGCCTCCACTGAAAATTAGCTTTGTTCCAAGTCGGACTTTCCCGGTAAACAAATGTTAAATAAATAAATAAAACAGCAGTAAGTAACATTAGTACAATTATTTTAACAGCAAACCAATATGAAATTATACATAAGGCCAACATAACAGGTTGTTAAAAAATATATATTAATATGAAATCATAATAATAAATAGCATTAATAAATTAAAGAACAGAAGGGTTGTAGTGAGAAAGAGAAAAATACTATTAGTAACTTTGCAGGTAATATTACTACACAGATTACTACTACATACCTCTTTATATGTACAATGTCAGTTCGGAGTACAGTGAATGCAGCTTATGTGTAGCTGATGCTGCCCATACATAGCCCTCATCCTGTTAGCATGAGACAGTATGGGCCAAGCTGTAACACATGGTGGATTGGAGGCACACCTACCGGAAACAGCTGAACATAGTGTGCTCATACATTAGTAGCAAGTTGTTGTGATAATGCATTTGCCACTGAATTGCATTCCAAGTAGTCATTTATCTGCTAATCAAGGACCTCACATATGGAGCATTACTTATTACAGTCTGGAAAATCCTGACAGTTGAAAAGTATGTTAGTGTACACTAAGTAGATTAGACAGCTGTTGAATTCTTAGTTGTCTACCATGGGATTAGAACCCGCAATCTGTGTCTCCAGGGGAAATGTGCACTGAATTTAGCAGTTGACTGCTGTCAGATTAGAATACACATTTAGTGACTACAGGCATACTGCACAGTTATTTGAAAGAGTCCTTATCAAAGCGCATTCCTGCTTTAAACCTTATTGATAATTCACCTTAAAAATCTGGCATTTATACAGATGCATATTTGGCCAGAACTTTAGCTACCTTACCCGTCTACCGTGTTCCTAGAGTGGGTGGTATACACGGCATTATTTGTCACAAAATGGCCAGAACACAGGCTTGAACTTTACTGTAGGTATTGATCTGCTTTTACCGGGTAGTTTTTTTCTGCATTCTTTATTCATGTCCCTTCTGCAATTGATTGGAGTCAAGTTAGAACACATATGCAGTGAATAAGAGAGTAGCGAATCCTTATTTGTTTGAAAACCATACATATCACAGCACCATCACCCTTTAAATTGCATTGGTTACTGTTGCTTCACATCTGGCATGTACAGCATGCATAGCTGTGTCAGACCTCTAAGAAATAACTTATGTACTCTCGTTATTACTCCCGAGTCCATTCTACAGCATTATTTCACACGAGCAGAGCAGAATAGTGACTGTAATCTGTCTAGACTCCATCATAAACTGACTTTTGGATGCTGTACTACACCGTACTGTCTGTTTTCTTGATTTAACTTGCATAACCATTTCAGGTAGGCAGTGACTCATTACCACACACATTACATTTCCCAGGTATGCCATACCTGACTGATACGATTGGTAACTCTGTAAATAATATATTTTGACAGTACATTATGCATTTGGTTATTACTTCGATATTTCCATACTTACCACACACGTCTCATCCTGGCCAGCCACCCTGCATGGGACTGGACATTGCGAGTTCACTGTTCTGCAGCTGTTTTTAGAGAAGCAAACCACTATGCATATCAGATTGCACAAATTTAGCTTGAATATTTTCAAAGTGATGCCAAATAGACTTGCATATCTGTGGGGACTGCCCGGCCCTAGCTTTTTAGACCCAGGTGTCCAAGGTTCCCCTCTTTCTCCTCTTCAGGTCATCATAGTGGTGATTACACTGCTCACCAGTGTGGAGGATTCCAGTATCACTGGTAAGTTGCCTAGCCAAATGATCCTTGGCCTCAGCCTTACATTCTGAGCCCTGGTAATTACCCTGCAGCAGCCAGAGTTCATAGTGCCTAACCAGAAGTCCAACAAACACTTTGGCTCCAGCACACCCCACCTGTCTGGCCGAAAGCTTGCTCCCTCACCAATACCACCAGGCATAACAGCAGCTAAGTGAGAACTCCAGTGAGTGGTGTGAAATTCCCACTTATTGGCCTTAATATAGGCTGCATTCCTGCCCTTCCACGTCATACTGTAAGTTTCACAAAAATTGCTGAGTTGCTTAGCTCCGAGCAAACTCGCACAACCATGTTTAAGTGTAACTTAGCAACACACAAACAGGACTAGACCTTTGACCATGCATCATGCAGCTTTACTAAATGTGACAGTTTTTTATTTTGAATTAAACTGACATTTCAGTCACCTGATACATTTTCACAGCAATAAATGTAAAAAGTATGACTACTCAGGACTCGAACCTAGGATCTACTACACTGTAGGTTGAAACTCAACTCAACCTGTCTAGCCACTTGGATTGTACAGACAACTGATATATCTTAATATACACTACTAAGGTGCCTGTTGGTGTTGCATTGTACAAACAAGCAGAAATTAAAAAGAAAGAAAACCAACTGATTTCATCCAGTTTCTATTTTTAGATGTATGTCAGGTGTCTGCTGTGTATGTATAAGTGCAGCTCGGCATCGCTGAGCACCACGTTGTGCTGTGCAAACAAGCAGAAGAAAACAATGGTTGAATATATCTGGTTTCTATTTCTAAATATATGGCAGGTGTTTGCTGTTTATGTATAAGCGCAGGCCGGCATTGCTAAGTGCCACGCTGCACAAACAGGCATATTAAAAAAATATATATAGAAAAACATCATAAAAATATTTAAACCATAGCAGATTACATTAGAAAGATTATTGTCCTGTGTTTACTGTCTATCCAGAATTTTTCTGGACAGACCACAAGTACAGGACAGCCTTTACACTGCTGCTTGCACAGATTCAATATCCATGTTACTGTGATCTCAGCAGTGAGCCATAATTAATATATTTGGGGCGTTGCTGAGGAGGAACCATGGCCATGTACATGGATACATTCCATGTAGGCTCTACACGGAACCTACATGGATTTTCTTGAATCCTCAGGTTTGACCACAAAGAATTACTTTGTTGGAGGACTTTTTTGGATCTGTATACACAGATCTGAGATATATCTGTCAATGTCCATAACTGGAACAGGTTTTGACGAGTATTTATGAGATCATGTATGTCTTTTGAAATAGCTGGGTCGCCACTGTTAAAATTGATGATTATAATAGCTTATTTTAAATTGTAATACAAATAAATAATTCAGTCTTTTTCCTTTTAACTGTTTATTTATGCAGTCAGACAATATAAACCCAAACTTATGTAGCAGAAAGTTGTCTCCATCAGGATGCTATAAGCCTTTTACCTTACTGCCTATTCAAGCAGTTAATTTTACTGGCATACATGGCTAGACACTGTTTTTTTTAGCTGGGATGCCACTGTTAAAATTGATGATTATGTATTTTTCCTTTTAACTGTTTATTTATGCAGTCAGGCAATATAAACCAAAACTTATGTAACAGAAAGTTGTCTCCATCAGGATGCTATAAGCCTTTAACCTTACTGCCTGTTCAAGCAGTTAATTTTACTGGCATACATGGCTAGACACTGTTTTTCTTCTTTTAGAAGACCAGTGAGTTGCAAGTCTTGACAGGTAGCTAGGTTCTACTAAAGCTCTTTTTTATAGTAGTTTGCTGGAGAAATACAAATAATTTATTGTACGTTTAATTAGGAAAAATTGCATTAACCTTTGACATTTCTAATCATGTAGGAAGAATGGAAAATGACTCCTAGCTATACATTAAATTATTAGGCTCCTGTTGTCTGGAAATATTGTGATTTATGCTAAACTCCCACATTCCAATATTATTTAAGCTTAATACATCTGGCTATGCAATAGCTTAAGCTCTTGCATTTTAAGGATCTTGTGATAACACAAAGCAATTTATAACTGAATATTTGTACTGGCTCTACACAGCAAATATAAGAAAAATTTAATTTAATTCGGAATGCAGTAGGGGAAAGTGGAAACCATTATATATTTACACAACAGCTATGACTAATCTTGGCACAATTGAGTCATCCATAAGTATTTCTCTTTGTCCTCTTTCTTGATTTCCACGTTTCTGTGCTTTTTACAAATTGTCATGAAATTTCCAAAGTATCTATAATACTTCTGCAGGATCTCATTTTTTTTTCTTGTTATAGACTCCCTAAGTTTGGCAGCTACCCTTTCTACTTGTTGCTTAACTCGTACTTAGCATTTTTGTGGCCTGGAGTTATCATCGAAAATAGTTTGCTTAACAGTAATCTTTCTAAACTCATGTATGTTATCTGGATAATCCCTTATACCTGAAGTTGTCAATTTTCATTTTATCCTGAATTTATGGGTTTGGATCTGATCCCTCGGATCTGACTTGGACATTACAATAGTCCATGGTAATAAAAAAAACTCTCAAGCTTCTCCTTTACCCATAATTCATCTTTCCTATGTACTTCAGATCTTGTTTGCTGCTATTTGTATTAGATGTGGTGACCAGTTGCTCTTGAGCAAGTAAGTGAATTTGATTGAATTTAAAACATCCTTTCTCCTTTAAATATTTTTTTCTGGTGCTCTCTGTTTATGTTTAAAGCTTAGCTTATATCCCTTAACTAGCAACTGTTTTCTAGCTTTTATTTCCCTCTTCCTTTTTCTCGTACGAAAGTACCTCTGAATGCTATTGTCAGTATTCTTTTCCTTTGCATTTAGTGTTTTCCCCATTACCATTGTTGGTATCCCCCCTTTATGCTTCTTTCTCTTAAAAAAAATGCTTTCTATCCTTAATTTGTTTTTTTTTTTTGTTTTATTTGCTTAACCTTTTCTCATTTAGGATGGCAGATGAAGAAAAAGGGCCATCTGGCTTCAAAAAGAATGAGAATTAATTTTATTTATTTCTTTATTTGCTGTTGGTTAACCAGGATAGTCCATTGGGCCAAGAGAACCTGTTTTCAATGGAGTCCTGGGGAGAAAAGCTCCATTACAGATTACATATTATAGAGAGTTATATGCAGTTTACATATTATAGAGATTTACATCCAAATTATTGTACATGACATCATGAGGATCAGTGATTACAATGAGTAAAGTTAAGCATTAATACAATCAAGTAATAAAACATATTAAAGTTTAAATCAAATAATATCATAGGCACAAGGATAAGGAAGTGAGTAGATAGGTGCATAAGGCTTTCAGGAGGATAGGAACTATTAAGGAATAGATTACTGTCTGAGGTAGAGAGAGTAAAAGGGGGAGTACAGTAGAGAGTATAGAAAGATTATGTGGGGTAGGAGCAGGAGCATTCCCATGTGGATGATAGGTAGGAGTGGAGTGATTTTTTAAAGGTAGGAAGGCTAGTGATGGTACGAATGGAGGGTGGGAGGGAGTTCCATAGGCGTGCTAGTGAATAGGAGAGGAGGTTTTGTCCTGGGGGGCGATGGGGTCTATAGACTTCTATTATGTTTTGATTGGTAGATCTAAGAAGTCTTTGAGTATGGTGAATTTTAAAGGTAGTGGACAGGGAGGGACAAAGGGATGGTTGAAAAATGAGTTTGTGTGCATGTGTTAGTTGAGTGTAGGAGAGGTAGTTGGGAAGTTCAAGCCAATTTAGTTTGTGGAGTGGTACACAGTGATGGGTTGAAGATTTATTGCTAGTGGCAAATTTGGCTATTTTATTATAACAGGTTGAAAGTTTTGTTTTGAGAGATGATTGTAGATTAGTTAAAAGAGAGGCACCATAAAGGAGGGAGGGTAAGAGAAATGTGGTAGAGAGAGTGAGTTTGGTAATAGGTGAGAGGAATTGTTTGTGACGATACAGCAGGCCTAGTTTTTGGTGTTTTTTTTAATGTTTTGTAGTAGATGGGACTTGAAAGTAAGGTTATTATCAATTTGGACTCCTAGAAGCTTGGCTTCAGTTACCAGTTCAAGTGGGTTATTATTTTGACTGGTGATGGAGAATGGTTGTTGATCCACTGTGTTGGTTTTAGAGGGGGTGAATATCATTAGTTTTGATTTAGCTGCATTAAGTGCAAGATGGTTGTCTTTCATCCACTGTTCTGTGGTGGAGAAGGCATCTTGAGTCAGCTTTTGGAGAGTTGAAATGGAAGATGAAGCACAGATGATTGTAGAATCATCTGCATATTGGATGATGTTAGCATAGGGGATAGAGTGATAGTAGTCATTTACAAAGATATTAAAGAGAAGGGGTCCTAATATGGAACCTTGTGGAACACCTGTAGGGCTCTTAAGGAAAGAGGAGGTGGATTTTTTCCACTTAACAGCTTGATGCCGGTCTGAGAGATAGCTGTTGAACCAATTTAGAGCAGAAGGTGAAAGGTTTAGCTTGGAGAGTTTAGTTAGAAGTAAGTTATGGGAGATAGTGTCAAAAGCTTTGGAGAGATCAAGTAGAATGGTAGATACAGTAAGGCCAGAGTCTGTAGCCTTGTTCACATTTTCGAGGAATGATAGGAGGGCTGTCATAGTGCTGTGATTGGGATGGAAGCCGTGTTGAGTAGAAGTTAGTAGGTTCTTGTCTAGTAAGTAGGGGAGGAGTTGAAGGTGAATACATTTCTCTAGAATTTTTGAAATAGGAGAGAGGATAGCAATGGGGCGAAAGTTGGTAATGCTAGTATTATTTCCTCCTTTATGACAGGGAATTATATAAGCCTTTTTCCAGATTTGAGGAACGTGACTTTCTTGGATGGAGCGGTTGATTAGGATACTAATTGGCAGGGCGATAGCATCTGCAGCTATACTGAGGAAGTGTGAGGGGATGTTATCGGGGGCATTTGTGCAAGGTTTTAGCTTTTTCAGGAGTTTTTTGATAGTGGAAGTAGGGATTGGTTCCAGGGAGAATTTAAGTGGTTGGGAGGTAGTAGGATGACAGAGTGGAGCAGGGGGAGGAGTGGGGGGCAGTTGGAGGTGGATGGTTGGAGGCGAAGGAAGAGGTTAGTTTGGAAATGCAGTCAGTGAAAAAGGAGTTAAACTTGGTGGCAAGGTCATTGTCTTGTACGCTTGGGTTGGGGTTTGGGTTTTCAGTTGTACCAGGTTTTAAGAGAGAGGATATACCTCTCCAGAAGTTTTGTGGGTCGTTTTTGTATTTACTTTGAAGAGAAGAGTAATAGTTCTGTTGGTCTGCAGTGATAAGCTTCTTTACTGAGTTACGAAGAGTTTTGTAGTCATTGAGAGTAGTGGGAGATTTGTGCTTCAGATAGCATGCCCAGGCTTTATCTCTTAGTCGCATGGTTGTTAGTGTATTTTTAGTTAGCCAAGGGGTAGTTTTGTTTTTTATTCTTCTGGTTTTTAAGGAAGCATGTGCATTTAACAGGTTTAAGAAAGTGGAATTAAAGTGAGTGATAGCACTTTCCAGAGGAAGAGTTTTTAGTGGGTACCAGTTAAGGCATTTTAGGGAGTTAGAGAAGGCTTCTGGGTTGAACTTTTTTTGGTCTCTGAAAGTGATGTAGTTATGGGAAACTTGTACGGAAGAAGAGAGGCGAGTGGCAAAGATGGGAAGGTGGTCGCTTAGGGAGTCAGGAAGGATTCCACTATCAGGGTAATTGTGGGGGTGAGAGACTAATATCCAATCTAAAGTACTGCCAGAAGAGAAGTCTTTAGAGGGCCTAGTAGTGGAGTTGATGAGTTGAGTGAAGTTATACAGGTTGATGTTAATGGAGGGGGTATGGGATTGAATGGTAGACCAATTGATGTTAGTGTCTCCCATGATGATGGTTTCGTTAGAAATATTGGAAGAGAACCAGGAGAGGATATCTTCCAGTGTGGGGATATTGTCGCCTGGGGGAATGTAGAGTAAGGCTATGCATATATTTTTGTGTTTATTTAATCGAAGTAGGCCTATTATTAATTCTGCATTGTTGAATTGAGGAATAACTTTATTGTAAGGAGTAATGGATAGGGAGGATGAGTATAGTAGAGCTACACCACCTCCTTTTTGCTTGGTTCTGTCTGCTCTGATAATGGAGTAGTTGGCAGGAATTATCTCCATATCTTTTATATGTGGTTTTAACCAGGTTTCAGATATGCCTAAGATATCTGGTTTATTATAGTGTAACCAGGCTTGAAGGGTTGGAGCTTTGTTCGCTAAGCTTTGTGCGTTCAGGGATGCAAATTGAATGGATTTTGAAGAAGGGGGGGAGGTGTTTGGGCCTGGGTTAGGATGTATATCCCCAGCTAAAAGTAGAGATGTTAGAATTTGTATTGTGTAGTATGGGTTTTTGTGTTTTTTGTCATAAATAGTAGAGGTTGTAGGTGATATGTTTGGTAGGGTGTGGGTAGTAGTTTTTAGTGAAATAAGTTTGAAGTGAAAGCAGAGATTGGGTTTGATAGGGTAAAGTGTAGGAGATATTGGTATGATTGAGTAGGGGAGGAGTAAGTGGAGAGAGGAGGTTGTGTGATAGAATGGGGAGTGAGATAGCTTGTTAGGCTGGGTAAGGTAGTTAGATGAAGGTTAGGTAATGTAAGAGAAGTATTTGAATGGAGAAGAGTGTATACTTTGGATGCATATTTGAGTTTTTATGGGATATTTATGGTTAGTAGTTAGAGAGATTATGGATGTGTGGTGTATAGAGAAAGGGGTTGATGGGATTTGTGGTGGAGAAAAGTTGTGCAGGGGAGGGAAATAAAGGAGGAAGGGGAGGAATTGTGGGAGAGGAAGTAGGTGTGGTTATGTGGATATAAGTATGGATGTGGTGAGGGTGGGTGGGATTTGGGGGTAGGGTAGGGGAGCAGAGCGGGGAAGAACAGAAGGAAGAACCAGCAGCAGAAAAAGTATCAGCCACTGCAGCTGTGAAAGCAATATAAGCAGGTAGAGTATGTAAATAAAAAGGTAAGATAACTATCAGAAGAGAAACAGAGGGGCAAGTTATCTATGGTTATCTGTTCAGGGGTGGAAGAACCAGGATATAGTTGGAGAACAATGGCTCGAGAGATACCTAGGCAGCTACGTAGGAGGGGAGCCAAATAAAAATAAAAGATATATTGCCCTATGGATAGTAGGTGCTGCCACCTAGTGGTGAAATAGAGATAGGCAGGCTGAAAAGGAGGTGGAGGACACTTAACCTGTATGGAGGGAAAATATGTAGGACTCAGATGACCAGAGGAGGGGAGTAAGGTCTTGTGGTCTACGGTAGGCTGCTGGCTCACTTACAAGGGAAGTTATAGGAAAATACAAACATTAAGTAGGTAGTTTGCAAAGACAGTAGGTGGTGTTAGGCTACCTACTTTCACAAAAGTTACTCAGGGGCAGTCTTCAGTAGTACTTCTGTAGTCCAACAATAGCCAGCAACTTCCAGAGAAGAGTCAGGGGTATTGGCGGGAGGTATTCCTTAGGCTTGTGATGAATGGGGGGAGCTTCTGGAGAGAGTTTTCTGGTGTGGAACTGTAAAATGAGAGGAAAAGATAAACTAGGATTAGGTTTAATAGGAGGTTAAGGTTACAAGTGAATAGAAGAGGGAGTACAGTGGAGAGTATGCAAGGAGTGGGGAAGAGATAGGTTAGAGGAGTAGTAGGTTATACAATGCAGAAAGGGTAAGGGAGAGAGGTAATACAGTAGGGAGTTAGAGAGCTGTAGAATATACCACAGAGATGAAGTAGAATGAAAAGGGTGAACTTGAAGGGAGATAGGGGGTTAGAAGAAATAGGGACTGAAGGAGGGAAGGTATAGGGGGTTAGCAGTGAAGGAGAGTAGTAGTAGTGGCAGCAGAGGTACAGAAGATAGATATTTGCAGTTTAGAGTATAGTAAGTACAGGGTAAAAAATACAGTTGCTTCTACGAAATATAAAAATAGCTCTACAATATATATGCAGGTTACGTATGAAACAGAACAGGGTTACCAATATAGTTGCATCTACAAAAGCAGCTCTACAACAGTAATAAGGTATGGGTAGATTAAGACTTACAAAACACAGATTAAAAGCAGTATGCAGCACTATAGATAAGACACAGCAAAAAACAGTGCAGGCTGGTACAAATATGATGAAGCAGGGCTATCTAAGCATTGAGACTGACTTTGATACTCAGTAAAATGATCAAATAACAGGCAATATATTTCACTAGACAATAGCACATAGCATAACCAATGTTATATATGGAAGATAAACAAAGCAGGCCAGTTTCACAGTGCCTTAGTGAAGCAGAAACGCTCCAGACATCAGATAATGCCTTTTCATCAGTAGTATTGCAGCGACCCTGTGTTGCAAGGTCTAAGTGAAGGATCGTATGGTTGGAAGGGGTGAGAGAAAATTGCTCACTCCTTCTAATAGGGTCCGCTTAGTTTTGTGGCGTTGTATAGCCGTTGTGGTGGTGTACACGCTTGTGCTTGCCTCTATAGTAGTATAAGGGAGAGAGAGAATATGTAAAGAGATTAGTAAATTCCCGTTGTGAGTGCGAAGGTATCACATGCATCTATAAAGGCTTTTCTGTTAGCTGAAAGGAGTAAAAGGAAGTGCACATGGCCCAGAAAGTCGCCATAGAATGGCTGACTGGTATCATAAGCACTGTGGGGTTAAATCTACGTGGAACTTGCTTGCATTTGCTTTTATGCAGGCACTTGTGAGAATGGTTATGTCAGGGGCTCAGAAGTCGCAAAAATGAGGGCGACAAGCAGCGCGGAGCAGTATAACGATCACTTTAGCAGCTATGGTTTGGATACAAAGGTTTGAGCACACAAGTCATAATTAGGCAATTTAGCAAAGGGAAGAAATGCCCAGAGTGTCAGAGGAAAATGCATTAATGTTAAGTTGTCCATCTCGCCTTCATTCTTGCTGGATGGGTTCGGAGCTGACCTCGGCTCCGACTCGGCCACTCTAAAAGCTCGAGAGTTGGTTCCACCGGCTCGAGGCTCCCCTTATATCCCACAATGCTAGGCGGTATTACCTTAGATCTCGTTTGCCGCTACAGCTATCGAGGTGTGTTGCTTCAGCCGGCTTCAGGTTAGTGTAGAAAACAGTTTAAAACTTTAGAAAATCCCTTTTTAAATTAGTTTTTTGACCAGTATCCCCTTACTTTTAAAGGATTTTTATCCCTTCCTCCTTGTTTTTCTCTTCTCCTTACCACAAGAACTTATCTGTTCTTCCCTTAGGCCTTCGGGCCCTCTCATCCCTCTTAGAGTGTGTGTGTTTTTTTTATAGGGACTTTTAAAGACGATCTAAACTTATTAGTTTAAATTAGTTTTATTTTAGTATATAGTGTAATCGGTGTGTTTGTGCTTGTGTGTGATTGCACTTGTTACTTGAAATGTCTAAGGATTCGAAGGTCTCGGGCTTCAAGAAGTGTGACTCCTGCTGTCAGAAAATGTCTCTGACAGACGGTCACACTTCTTGTGTGTACTGCCTGGGACCTTTACACCTGCAGGACTCTTGTGCTGAATGCCATGGCTTCAGCCCTAGAGTCCTGCAGGAAAGAAAAAATAAGCTCATTTTACGGGGCTTGCTTAAGCCTGAGGGTCCCCCGACAGTTTCTTCGGGCAAACCTTCTAAGGCTTCTAGGTCTTCGACTCCAGCTACTGAGTCGACACCTAAGACATCGAAGTCTACTACAACATCGGCTCCGGCTGGAGCCGATGAGACTCGAACTTCTATTTCTGTGGTTCCCTCGGCTCCGGCTGGAGCCGAGGTATTGGAAATATCAGAGTCGGCTCCGATCAGACTATCGGAACCGACAACTAGGAAGAGGTCCAGGTCACCTTCCCTTGGCTCCGTTCATTCGGCTCCAGCATCTCCCTTGCTGTCTGAACGGAGCCATAGATCTCACTCCTCTAGGTCATCGAGACTTTCTGACCATGACCTTCAGAGGGTAGTGAGTCGACTTCTTAAGTCCGAGGCACTGGCCCAAATGCTTCAGAGCCCGACTCATCAGTCGATGCTTAATCCTATCTCTCAAAATGTTCCTCCTCCGACTCCTTTGAGCTCGGAGCTGGGGCGTTTCGGACCCGAGACTGTGGTAGCGTCGGAGCCGATACAATTGTCTTCGGCGCCATCATCGGCTCCGATTTCTTCCTTGGAAGAATCTCGGTGCCGGACTTCCCTCGTCGGCTCCGAGGGGGTGAGTGGCATCGGACCCTTGTCCGACCCCGCTCTCCCTCTTGGCGCTTCGGCGCTGGTTAGTTCGGCTCCGACATCGGCCTCGGAGCCATCACTGTCGGTGCCGAGGGAGGTTTTCAGCTTTTCGGAGCGGGGACCTCTGGCTCTGCCTGACAGGGGTGCTTTCGAGGTCATGCGGAGTGTGTTGGAACCCGGTTCAACTCCACAGTCGGCTCCGTCCGTCCCTCCCTCTTCGGTGCCTCAGGTAATGTCTACTCACTCCCTCATCCCAGACCGCAGAGAGCCAGCTCCTCAAGAATCCCCTGTGGGGATCTCATCCTCTTCCGAGGCCTCTCCTGAATTGGCAGGGGAGCCCCCTAGGAAGAGAAAGTGCAAGAGGAAGCACATAGACTCACCTGAGTCTGTCACCTCTGACACGGATTTAGAGGATTCCGAGGGTTCCCCCCGTTCCCCCTCTGAAGATGTCTCCTTTGCAGACATCCTGGAGATCTTAAAACAGAGGGGGAATTGGCCAGCCCTTAACCCTTCGGAGGATGAATCAATGTATCTTGAGGCGTTCGGCTCTTGCCCTTCCACCTCCTGGGTGTCCCCCCTTTGACCCCCTTATGCAGGTGGTAGCAAAAAAGGCTTGGACGGCTCCTGACTCTGTGGACCCCACCCCCAGGAGACCTTCAAAGTTTATTACAGCACCAGCAGATAAGCAATTTCTGACTAAGGGAGTTTCTGTGGATGCTATGGTGGTAGCTGCCGCCACTAAGAAGGAACTAGCTGATCCTTAGGTGCCTGTCCATCCCCCTAACAAGGAATCTAGGTCTATGGACAGGTACGGGAAGCGGATGTTTTCGTCAGCGACCTTTTCTATGCGTTCGCTGAACTACCTCTGTCATTTCACTCGTCTTCAAAGAGACTTGATCAAGGAAGCGAGTGAGATGTTAAAGGATCCTACAGCTGCGGGTTTTCAGGACAAGATGAACGCTCAGCTGGCTACCCTAAATTCTATAGCTAACTCCTCCATGCGCCTCCTTTCATATGCGGCTGATGGAGCGAGCAGAGCCGCAGGGACAGGTGTGGCCTTACGCCGGCATGCCTGGATGCAGCTATGCAATTTTGCAGACCCCTTTAAGACGTCCTTCACTAATTCCCCATTTGATGGATCGTCCCTCTTTGGTCCTCAAGTGAAAGAAACCTTGACAAGGTGCGAGACGGATGGCAAAACTCTTTCTGCCGTCGGAGTCCATTTTTCTACTCCTTCTAGGCCTTACCCCAAAGGCCAGAAAAGTGGAAACATGTGGTTCCGCAAGCAATCTCAAGGGACTTTGCCTGACGCACAGAGTCGGTTCCCCTCTAGAGGCAGAGGGGGGAACAATAATGGTAGACGTCGCCCTAGAGGCAGGGGGGGTCCGCAGAACCAGGGCAATCGAGAAACCTTTTCCGATAAGCCCTTCCAGCATCCCTGAGGTGTTGCCCGACTGTCCACCTTCGGAGGCAGTTGGGGGAAGATTATCACTGTACCCAGAAGCCTGGCGATCCCTAACTCAAGACAAGTGGGTACAGTCCATCATTTCCGAAGGCTATTCCATTCCGTTCTTTCGCATTCCAAATCAATCAAAAAAATCCCTTCCAGATGTTCCACCCGCTCAAAGGGATCAAGCAGCGTTAGAAATATCAAAGTTGCTTGCAAAAGAGCCATTCAGCCAGTGCCAGCAGACCAGCAAGGATCCGGAATCTACTCCAAATTCTTTTTGGTTCCAAAGAAAACAGGGGACTGGAGACCCATTTTGGATCTCAGCATCTTGAACAAGTCTGTCAAGAAAACAAGATTTCGGATGGTCACGTTGCAGTCCATCCTACCCCTATTGGGAAAGGAAAACTGGATGTGCTCTATAGACCTCCAGGATGCGTACTATCATATAAAAATGAACAGACGCTCCAGGAGATTCCTCCGCTTCAGGCTGGGAACCAGTCACTTTCAATTCAGAGCCCTGCCCTTTGGACTCACCACTGCCCCGGTGTTTACCAAATGCATGGCAGTGGTGGCCTCTCACCTGAGACGTCAAGGATTCCAGGTGTTTCCATACTTAGACGACTGGCTCCTTACAGCTCCCACCAAGCATCTTCTTCTACTTGCCAGAGACTACACTTTTCGCATATTCCGAAAGCTAGGTATCTCAATAAATTGTGGAAAGTCTGTTTTGTCGCCTTGTCGTGCTATTACCTTCATAGGCGCAAATCTAGACACAGTCAACATGTCTGCGAGACTCACAGACCAAAGGATAGCGGACATACACAAACTAGTCTCCCTTCTTTTCCACAGCAACAGAATCAAAGTCAGATTAGTCCTAAAAGTACTGGGGGTTATGGCGGCTGCTATTTCTCTACTCCTATTAGCCAGATTTCACATGAGAATCTTACAATGGATGCTCTTCACACAATGGTCATACCAACAACTTCCGATGTCCCACACCATTGTGATAACGCAGGCATGCAGGAATCATCTTCGTTGGTGGATTTCTTCCCCCCAGCTCTTCCTAGGAAGACCATTTGTCCCTCCCCCTCCGGTTGCTACTCTGACAACGGACGCCTCCCTGATCGGGTGGGGGGGCATTATCAGGGCAGAACAGTCCAGGGCATATGGCAACCAGACGAACGCCACTTGCATATAAATGTTCTAGAGATGAGAGCAGTGCTTTTAGCGTTGCAAGCCCTTCAAGACTCTCTTCCTTTGGGAACGATAGCAATTCAGATGGACAACATGTCTGTAGTGTGGTATATCAACAAACAAGGCGGAACCAGGTCCTACCCCTTATGTCGAGAAGCACTCAGACTGTGGCAATGGGCGATTTCTTCTCAGCGGTTTCTGATAGCAACGCACATCCCCGGAAAGTCCAATCTCATTGCGGACAAATTGAGCAGAGCTATTCTCATGCCTCACGAGTGGTCTCTGAAAAATGCAATCTTGGAGAAAATTTTTCTCAAGTGGGGCCAGCCTTGCTGCGACCTTTTTGCTACTCCCCAAAACAGCAAGTGCAAAGATTATTTCACCCTCTTTCCTCTACCAGGCCATCCCAGCAGGGACGCTCTAGTCCAAGTTTGGCCCCGGGGACTTCTGTATGCATTTCCTCCCTTCCCACTAATTTCTCAAGTGATACAGAAAGCTATCGCTCAGAAGGCCTCATTGATCCTCATTGCCCCTTACTGGCCTTGACAGGTTTGGTTCCCTTTTCTACACCAATTTCTGTTGGAACAACCCTGGCATCTGGACCTAGTTCCAGATCTTTTGATCCATCAGTCGGGTCAGTTACATCGCTCCCTCCCCTCTCTGAACCTCACTGCTTGGTTCCTCCAATTCCAACCTTAGCCAGGCTTCCTCAAATATCTCACTCAGTTCGAGATATTTTGATAGCTTCCCATAAATCTTCCACCCGGAAGATTTATCTTAGTAAGTGGAAACGTTTCTCCTATTGGGCTCAAGGAAGGGACATAGATCCTTTCACTGCTCCCATTCAAATAGTCCTTGATTTCCTAGCCGAACTATTCCATGTAGGTTCGTCTCCATCTACTCTTAAGGTTCAATTGGCAGCTATATCTAACTTTCATGTGGGCATCTCAGATTCTGCCATCATGTCTCACAAGCTTTGCAAAGCTTTCTTGAAGGAGTTTTCTTCTTAAGCCTCCTATAAGAAATCCTCCTCCTTCTTGGGACCTTAATTTAGTTCTCGCATCTTTGATTCTCCCCCCTTTTGAACCTGCAGCTTCCTGTTCAATGAAATTGCTATCCTGGAAGACTCTCTTTCTGGTAGCAATTACATCGGCTAGAAGGGTCTCAGAGCTTCATGCACTCAGCAGTCGACCACCATATCTTTTGTTTCATAAGGATAGGGTATCCTTACGGACCAATCCATCCTTTTTACCTAAAGTAGCCTCTGCGGCAAATCTAAATCAAAACATTGACCTTCCTGTGTTTTTTCCTAACTATTCTAACAGGTCTGAACAAAAATTACATTGGCTAGATGTTCATCAACAATTAAGGTATTATTTGGATAGGACCAAACTGACCAATTGTTTGTCTCTTATGTGGAAGGCAGAAAGGGCCTTCCAGTTTCGAAAGTATCACTCTCCAGATGGCTTACATCCTTGATTTCCTTTGTGTATGAGATTAGACACCAAAAGTTGCCTAACAGACCTAAGGCTCATTCAACTAGAGCTTTGGCTACTTCTATAGCTTTCCAAGACAGGCTGCCTATTGATACGATTTGTGCAGCAGCTACATGGGCTACTCCTCACACTTTCATTTCTCATTATAAGTTGGATTTAGCTTCTAGACATAGAGCTAACTTTGGTCCCACTGTACTCAAGAGTCTGTTCCGATAGGCCACCCAAGACAAGGTGCTAGGGACGCGGTCCCATCCAGCAAGAATGAAGGCGAGATGGACAACTTAACATATAGAAGTTATGTTCTTACCATAACGTTCCATGTTAGTTGTCTTCTTCTCGCCTTCTTTCTTGTGTCCCACCCTCCTTCCCCCTAGCCTGGACAGACCTAGCGGAGTTTGATTGTGACCTTTCTTCCTACCACTTCTATTGTATATATGTATATACTATACCATGTATATATTCCTTCATCAGGTTTCAGGTCACCTTCTTCCTGTCATTTTATAGAGGTGGGTTTCCCATTCCCAGTAGTTCTGGATTTCTTATTGGCTGGGCCTAGCTTACAAACGAGATCTGAGGTAATACCGCCTAGCATTGTGGGATATAAGGGGAGCCTCGAGTCGGTGGAACCAACTCTCGAGCTTTTAGAGTGGCCGAGTCGGAGCCGAGGTCGGCTCCGAACCCATCCAGCAAGAAAGAAGGCGAGAAGAAGACAACTAACATGGAACGTTATGGTAAGAACATAACTTCTATTTTTGACTCGCATATCTTGACTGTCTCTTGTATGGGACCCCTTCAACTCCAAGAAGATTGCTCTGTTTAACAGGTGTTCAACCATATAGCTCTGGTTGAATGCGAGAATAAGTTGATTCTTAAAGGTCTTCTTCCATCTCCATTCAGTGAGGCATTAGCTGGAGCTTCCACCTCTAATGAACAAAAAAAAAAGAGCAAATCAACATCATCTAGTCCTTCATCTTCCTCATTATAAACTTTGGAAAAGTCTGGGAAGAGTCTTCTGTCAGGTCCAACTTCTCCAGCAGATTTGTCTGTCAAAAGACCCAAGCTTTCGGATCCGAAAATGAAGACTAAGAAACATATGGATCCATCCACTTCTTGGATGTGATTTCAGACAAGACCAAATCTTCACCCCATCAGACACCCATTGATTTGACTTCTAGCCTACCTGCTTTACCAAAGACCCAATAGTCACCGTCACTGTAACCGGTTCCATTGAGAGTGCCTTCTCCCTTTCTGGAAAGACCTAAGTCTCCCTCTTTGATGTCTACCCATTTTTCTAGGAGTTTGATGTAAGAGGATGTTTAGAGACTGTTGAGAAAGATTCTCTGGGCACAGAGTATGGCAGGGCGTTCCTTGTTTCCTACCCTTTCAGGTCAGGAGTTTCATACATTGACTACCCCTTCTTTACATCCTCCTCTGACTTCTTTCTAAGCTTCAGAGTTCTTGGATCTGAGCCACCCTGCTCCATCTGCTTCGGGTCCCAAGATAATTTTATCATCTGATCCGTCGTTTACTCTGAGTTCTTTGGTTCAGTTAGAGTCAGAGATCTCTTAGAGCTGTAGCTGCCTGGTCAGCTCTGAGGTGTTGGGATTGATTTCAAAGTTTTCGGAGTTGTCCCTGCACCTAGGGGCTTTGGCTTGGCTTGGGTGATCTCGGCTCCAGCTTCTGCCTCAGGAGGATTTTCCTCAGAGCTGGGAGGGACTAGGATCCAAAGGCTTATCCTCTCAGATCCTGAGTCCCGTCCCTCTCAGGATAGGACAGCCTTTGAAGTTTTGGAGAAAGCCATGTCTGCTTCGACAGCTCAGGTGGTCCCTACCTCATTGGATCCTGAGCCCCCAACCCTGTCATCTCTGCATACAGAGTCTCAACCTTTTTCTCCACAGGGACAGCAAGAAACGAAACCCCAGGCTTCCCAGCAGGGCAATCCCATTTCTTCTTATACCTACCCAGAGCATCCTACTAATGAGGTCCCTAAGAAGAAGTTGTGCAAGAGGAAGCACTTGGATTCCCTGGAGTAATCCATTACTGAAGACACAGACTTCATTAAGGGAGAAGGGTCCACAAGGTCACCTCCTGAAGATCTCTCCTTTGGAGACATCCTGGAAATTCTAAAACAGAGAGGTGATTGGAAGACCAACAATCCTTAATTTTGGACAAAGGGTATGCCTGTGGATGCCGTGGTCATGACAGCGGCCACAAAGGTGGGACTAGCTAAAGAAAATTCCTCTATCCAACCCCCAAATAAGGAGTCTCATGCAATGGATAGGTTCAGGAAGCATGTCTGTGCTTCAGGGACCTTCTCCTTATGGTTCCTGAACAACCTAGCACAGTTCATTAGGTTACCTTTTTTTTTTAAATTTCTCCAAGTCTTTTGGGTTTCTAATACCATGATGGGAATGGACCCCATTCCTAAGTCAAAGTACGACCAAAGTTCATGAAATTAGTATTGTTTCAGTCTTTGATGTCAGCCAGAAGTGCTCTTTGCAGCACCCGCAATGTGCCCAGTAATGACTATTTCTGCAATTTGTACGGGGTTACATGTATTGACAACATGTCTAAATATGATTGTAGATTTTTTTATAAGACCCATTGCTCCTTCTACTACTGGAACTGTCTGGGTATCTTTCTTCCACATTGCTCTCGTTTCTGCGTGCACATCCTGATATTTTATGACTTTGTCCCTCTCTCTCTCTCTACGCAAGACACTGTAGTCACTGGGTGTGGCGATTTCAGTGATCAGTGCTACTTTTGTCTTCTTTTTGTGGACCATTGAATCCGGTTTTCTCGCATCTATCTTTTGAACTGTTGGTAATGGGTGATCCCATGTAATGTAGACTTCGTCATTTTCAGTGATTCTTTGTGGCTCATGTTTCCATTGTTTTTCAGCCACTTCAGTACCATAATGTTTGCACAATCCCCAGTGCAACAGTCTTGCCACATTATTATGCCTTTCAGTATACAGTTGTCCTGCCATTATTATGTCATAACCAGCAGCAAGATGTGCAACTGTTTCCAATTCGGTTTTACAGAACCTAGATGTAATGTGATCCTATCTCGCCTACATTCTCTACAGATGGGTTCGGAGCCGATCCTCGGCTCCGACTTGGCACGCTATGCAATAGAACGCAGTCTCTTATTGGCTGAGTTACCTCATATCCCAGGATGCACCACTACTGCTTCCCCAGATCTCGTTTGCCGCTTCTACAGCATAGACGTGGTCTCGGACTTGGCTGAGCTAAGTACCTCTTGTGACAAAATTTTCTGTCAAAATTTCTACTAAAACTGACCCAAAAGCTGTTTTAACAGCTACTTGTTGTGTGTGATTGTGTATTAGGCGATTTTTGTGGTGAAATTGTATTTTTAGGGCAAGTGTTTTCATTGAGTCAGAGGGGCCTTGCCCTATCCCGCGCTCTTTCTGTTAGAGTTGTAGTTGTATAGTTTTTGTGTACTTTTGAAGTTACTGTGTCTTTACGATGTCGAAGGAACATAGACCATCGGGTTTCAAAAAATGTTCTAAGTGCAACTATAAAATGTCCATTACGGACGATCATTCCTTGTGTGTTTACTGTTTGGGCCTGAAGCACCTCCAGGAATCCTGTAGCGTTTGCCATGCTTTTTCCTCTCGCGTGCTCCAAGAGAGGAAAAATAAATTGATTTTGAAAGGGCTTATTACCCCTTCCTTTGAGGAAGCCCTATCTTCTTCTTCTTCCCCTTCGAGGAAGAAAAAATCTTCGGCTCCGACCAGCCCGTCGGAGCCGGCAGCTAAAAAGTCAAGGCAGGCTTCTCCGTCGGCTCCACGGACTTCGGAGCCGAGGGCGGAACGGTCTGCCTCGATGTCTACAGCCTCGACTCCTCTGGCTTCGGAGTCGAGAGCTTGGGCGTTGAGAGGCGAGTCATCTCCATTGGCTCCACTGCCTTTGGAGCCGATGAAGGTTGCCCGCTCAGACTCTTCCCCTTCGGTGCCGAAGTCCCCATCGGCTCCGAGGGAAATTGCAGTGGTATTGGAATCTCCCTCGGCACCGATTCTTCTCGAAACCATTCGGAGCCGGTCCCCCAGTCTTTCGGAGCCTGCGGAGAAGTCGACTCGGACCCGGTCGGTCTCTTCTCGGTCGTCGAGGATGTCTGATTCGGATGTAGACAGGGTGCTTCAAAGGCTTTTTCAGTCTCCGGTCTTTCAAAAGTTGGTCTCGGCTCCAGCCCAGTCGGCTCCGGAGCCGATTTCCCACCCTGCTATCTCGGTTCCTCCTCCAACAGCTTTGGCGCCATTGGAGTCTGTGTTGGTGGAGCCAGTGGAGATTGTCGGGTCGGTTCCGACCCTCACTCCAACCCCTCCCTTTGGGTCGGGGTTCGGTACGCAGACCTCCTCTGTCGGCCCCGGGGGGACGCTTCGGGACTGATCCTTTCGGTTCCGAGCCTCCCTCTCGGTGCGTCGGTGGCGGGAGTTCCGGCTGCTGTTGTGGCCTTGGGGGTTGAACCATCCCAGGACTCTGGGGTTCCCGCCTTCAAGGCCATGAGGAATGCCTTGGCCAAATCCTCTCGGGCCACTTCTATCGTCTCACCACCGCCTTCCCTTGGCACGGAGACTGGCTCCTTTGCAATCCCCCTGTCTCAAGACAGCGGAGCCCGTGGGCCTGAGGTTACCCCTATCTGGGGTTACCTTCTTCCTGGAGGTCCCTCCGAAACGTCTTCGGAGGAACCTCCGAGGAAGAAACAGTGCAAGAGGAAGCACGTTGACTCCCCTGATGAATCCCTCATCTCGGATACCGACCTCGATGATGCGGAAGGGTCCCCCAAGTCGTCCTCGGATGATGTCTCCTTTGCGGACATCTTGGAGATCCTTAAGCAACGAGGCGACTGGCAGTCCAAACCCCCTTCTGCTGAGGAGTCGGTGTTCCTCAAGGCCTTCGGGGCTCAGCCCTCTGCCTCCTGGGTGTCTCCGCCCTTCGATGAGCTTCTGGATTTGATCTCTCGAAGGGCGTGGGAACACCTGGACTCTGTTGAACCGGTGCCAGCTCGCCCCAATAAATTTCTTTCGGCACTCCCTGATAAGGACTTTCTTTCCAAAGGTGTGGCTGTAGATGCCTTGGTGGTGGCATCTGCTACCCAGCAAGATGTGGCAGAGGCTTCAACGTCCGTCCATCCTTCTAATAAGGAGTCTAGGAGCATGGATCGGTATGGGAAGCGCACCCTTACTTCAGCAACCTTTACATTAAGGTCTCTGAACTACTTGACGCATTTCACGAGATTGCAGAGGGATCTGGTCAAGGAGCTTTCGGATACCCTCTCCGGTAACTTACCTGAGCAGTTAGCCCAGACGGTTAACTCCCAGCTGGCTACCCTGTCCTCATTATCCAACTCGTCCATGAGGCTCATTTCATATGCAGCCGAAGGAGCGAGCAGAGCGGCGGGAACAGGTGTTGCTCTACGGAGACAAGCACTTTGCGGAGGCCTTTAAGTCTTCCTTTGCCGACGCCCCCTTCGATGGGTCCTCTAAGTTTGGACCCAAGGTAAAGGACACTTTGACTCGCTGCGAACAGGAGGGTAAGACCTTAACTGCCGTAGGGGCCCGGTTTTCCACTCCCTTCAGACCTTATCCCAAGGCTCGAAGAGGAGGGAAAATGTGGTTCCGTAAGTCTCAAAAGCCTTACTCCTCGCAGCAGAGCGATTCCCCTTCTAGAGGCAGAGGAGGGGGAAATTTTTCAGGGAGACGCCGTCCCAGAGGCGGCGGAGGCCCCCGCAACACTGGAGACTGCGAGTCCTTTCGTGGCTCCTTTTCCTTTCAGCATCCCTGAAGGAGTGCCCGACTGTGCAGCTCTGGAGCCAGTCTGGGGTCGTTTTTCGAGGCACCTAAAGGCCTGGGAAAGTATCACTCAGGACCAGTGGGTGCTCCGAATCATCGCCGGAGGTTACACTATTCCCTTCTTTCAACCCCCCCACCATCCCAAAGAATCCTGGACCCACCACCCAGTCAACGGGGTCTGGCAGCCAGCGAAATATCGAAGCTGCTTCAAAAAGGAGTCATCCAACCTGTCCCCGCAGATCAGGCCGGATCAGGGACTTACTCAAGATTCTTTTTGGTACCAAAAAAGACCGGGGACTTGAGGCCCATTTTGGATCTCAGCAAGTTAAACCGATCAGTGAAAAAGTCCAAATTCCGGATGGTCACCTTGCAATCCATTCTCCCGCTTTTGGAGAAAGGTGTTTGGATGTGCTCCATAGATCTCAGACGCCTATTATCACATTCTGATAGATCAGGTGTCAAGGAGACACTTGCGCTTCAGCCTAGGGGACAGTCATTTCCAGTTCCGTGCACTGCCCTTTGGTCTCACCACAGCCCCCAGGGTGTTCACCAAATGTTTGGCAGTGGTGACTGCTCACCTGAGAAGTCTAGGATTCCAGGTGTTTCCATACCTAGACGACTGGCTCCTAACTGCCACCTCCAGGCATCTACTCTTCAAAACTCTAGCAGCCACCATCTCCCTAGGCAACTCCTTAGGAATCACCTTCAATTGGACAAAATC
Organism: Protopterus annectens; assembly: GCF_019279795.1. Lineage (NCBI taxonomy): Eukaryota > Metazoa > Chordata > Ceratodontiformes > Protopteridae > Protopterus > Protopterus annectens. Next base: position 549,302,113 of record NC_056750.1, on the reverse strand, counting down.
CGTATTGCTGCCATCACAGCGTATTCTGTTTATTGGTGCAGAAATAGACTCAAGGCAGATGAGAGTCTATCTTCCTGCAGAAAGGATAGCAACATTGCAGTCTCAGGTTCGGGCGCTACTCCTCAGACGTCGCGCTCCAGCGAGAATGGTCCTGCAGCTGTTAGGTTCCATGTCAGCCACCATTCTTCTCGTCCCCTTGGCAAGGTTGCATATGAGGATACTCCAGTGGCTCCTCTCAGTTCAGTGGTCTTATCAAGACCTCCCCCTCAGTCACTACATATTGATCACAGAGATGTGCAAACAGGATCTTCGTTGGTGGCTTCTTTCCTCCAACCTGGATCAGGGGCGACCCTTCGTTCCCCCATCCCCCTCGGCCACGTTGACTACGGACGCCTCCCAGACAGGGTGGGGGGGACATTATCTGGACAGGTCGGTCCAAGGCACGTGGCACCCCGACGAGAATCTTCTCCACATCAATATCCTGGAAATGAGGGCGGTGCTGTTAACATTGCAAGCATTGCACGATCACCTCCCCCAGGGTATGATTGCCATTCAGTCCGACAACATGTCGGTAGTCTGGTACTTGAACAAGCAAGGAGGGACCAGGTCTTACCCCCTTTGCAGAGAGGCCATGAAGGTATGGGATTGGGCGATTGCTACCAAACGTTTTCTAGTGGCAACACACATTCCAGGGAGATCCAGTGTGATAGCCGACAGACTGAGCAGGACTATTCTCTCCCCTCACGAATGGTCCTTGAACGACAGAGTGGTAACACAGATTTTCACGAGATGGGGAGCTGTTGCGATCTTTTCGCAACTCCCCTCAACGCAAAATGCCAGCAGTTCTTCTCTCTCACTCCAGTTCTGGGGGAGATCCCCAAGGATGCTCTGGTCCAAACTTGGCCCCCCGGTCTGCTATACCCCTTTCCACCGGTTCCTCTTCTCCCCAAGGTGATTCAGAAGGCAATTCGCTTGGAAAGCAAAATGATTCTAATCGCTCCATACTGGCCTCGTCAAGTCTGGTTCCCTTTTCTTCACAAGTATGCATTGGAGGATCCCTGGGTCCTGGACCAAGTTCCGGACCTCTTGACGCATCAGTCAGGACAGCTCCATCAGTCCCTCCATTCATTGAAGCTAGCAGCTTGGCTACTCCTCTTCCGACCATAGTTAGGAGCCATTCTTTCGATCCTGAAGTCATGCATATTTTGTCCTCGGCCCACAAGACTTCTACTAAAAAGATGTATAGCAGTAAATGGAAGAGGTTTGCTATTTGGGCCCAACTCCGAGGATTAGACCCTATGACAGCATCGGTGTCAGAGGTTCTGAAGTTTTTAACTTCCCTGTTCAACCAGGGTTGCTCGGTGTCTACCATCAAAGTTCAATTGGCGGCTATTTCCAATTTTCACGAGAGCGTAGAACCACCTTTAATGAGCAACAAGTTGTGCAAAGCTTTTATTAAAGGAGCTTGGCTTCTACGGCCCCCTATATCTCATCCCGCACCACCGTGGGACCTTTACGTAGTCTTAGGTGCGTTAACCGCACCTCCCTTTGAGCCGGCAGCAACCTGTGACTTAAAATTTCTTTCTTGGAAGACTGCCCTTCTAGTTGCTATTACATCAGCCAGGCGAGTTTCAGAACTTCAAGCCTTATGTGTCAAACCACCATACCTGGTATTTCACAAGGATAAAGTATCTCTTAGACCAAACCCATCCTTTATACCAAAGGTTTGTTCTAACTTTTGTTTGCAACAATCCCTGGAATTACCGTTTTTTTTCCCTAAGTATTCAAACAGAGCTGAGTATACCTTTCACAGCTTAGATGTGCACAGACAATTACGTTTCTATTTGGATAGGACACACCAAGCACAAAAATCAGATCAATTGTTTGTGTCCTTTTCGGACAGTATGTTGGGCAAAGCCGTCACGAAAGTCACTATTGCCAAGTGTATCAGTCATATTTATCGCATTTCAAATAAGGAGCTTACAGTTCCAGTGAAAGCTCATTCTACTAGGGCTATGGCCACTTCGGCAGCCTTTCATTCCAAGCTCTCTATTAATGACATCTGTGCAGCTGCTACGTGGTCTTCTCTACATACCTTTATTTCTCACTACAAATTGGATGTGGCATCTAGGGGTCAAGCTTCCTTCGGTTCCACGGTTCTCCGGACCATTTTCCAGTGAGCCACCCAGGAATTAGGTGCTAGGGACGCTGTCCCTTCTGTAGAGAATGTAGGTGAGATAGGATCACATTACATCTTTTAGTTATGTACTTACCATAACTTTAGATGTATGGGATCCATCTCGCCTACATTCCTAATAACCCACCCTCCTTCCCCCTGCCTTGGAGACCAGAAGAGACCGGACGGTCCGAATTCAACTGTTTCCTCTTTTGAAACACCTGGCAATGTTATAACAACAGTCTATGTGTGTGTGTGCATGTGTGCGGACAAACAAGATCTGGGGAAGCAGTAGTGGTGCATCCTGGGATATGAGGTAACTCAGCCAATAAGAGACTGCGTTCTATTGTATAGCGTGCCGAGTCGGAGCCGAGGATCGGCTCCGAACCCATTTGTAGAGAATGTAGGCGAGATGGATCCCATACATCTAAAGTTATGGTAAGTACATAACTAAAAGATTTGTCTGTTTCTCCCACATGTTCAATGAAGCTTGTAAACCAATGTGTACGTAGCCCACTGTCTTGGGCAGCCAATATTAACCTTTTATCTCTTGGTTTGAATTCACCTTTCCTGTGTTTGTTCGTGATCAACATGAGGTTATTCCAGAAGTTTTCTGTTTCAAGGAGGCCCATCGCTCCTTTGGAATGGGGAATATATAATCTTGGTATGCACTGATTGTTATAAATCATTTGGTGAGCATGAAGCATCCTCCTTGTTTTCCTGTCTAATCCAGCATGTTTTGGGGCCAGTCAGTCACTCCAAAACTGTAAGTTAGGACAGGAAAAGCAAACTGGCTTATATCTTGGATTTTGTTCCTAGATGTCAACGCTGTTTTCAGGATTAATTTAAATCTTCTAAAGTATTCCTTCCTAAGTTTTATTTGCATTTGTTCACATTTTATTGATCATTTATCAATTCCCAAATATTTATATACTCCCTCTTGGTCAAGTTCTTTTATATCACATTCTTGTGTTGGTGTTGCAGTTTTCTTGCTTTAAAGGTTGCTTTTGCATATTTTTCAAGACCAGATGACTTCCTTATTGTTAAGAGAAAAAGTTTTAAAACATACTGTTATTTGTCTCTTTCTCCCATCTAGCAAAATGAATATGCTATTTGCTGAAGTGTTGGTAAGAAAAGGTCATTGAACCATGTTTATTAAAGATGGGCTTTATCTATGATAGATGTAGTTTGCTTATGAACTTGAATAACATCTGTTTTCTATACTTCTGAATAAAGAAACAGTGGCGGATTTAGGTCTTGGCGCAGGGGCGCGCGCCTTCCCCTTTGTTTTTTTTTACGCACCCTTACAGAATGTTATAAAAAATTGCTTTTTAACTGTCTCAGTTGAAATCAGAAAATATACAACAAAAGTGGTACACAGTTAAGAACGTACCTCATTTGCTTGTACAGTTTCAAACCACAGAAGACTTGATAACTAAGATCCCGAGTGTCTCTTCTAACGCATATCCCATCATGACTACAAATCTTTCAGACAGTGAGACCGAGAGAAGCTTGTCTGAGGAACAACTGAAAAAAAAAGAGCACAAGGTACTTGAAGGACAGCTATTGTACACTTATTTTTATTCTTTGTATCTGTTCTTTACATCCAGGATATGACTGAACTGGTCGCTTTAAGAATAGCAGCCTGCTAACATATTCGATAAACGAAATCTGTCAAACTTTACCCCACGTGGCGGACACGGAAATGAAGGTTGCTAAGCCAAATGCTGCTGACGTAGCCGGAAGACTACTGGTAGACATGGCGGATGGTTTGTGTAAGCCGGCTACAGGTAATAATGGTACCCTTGTGCCAGATTCGGATGAATTAGTCCGATCAGTGACACTATACCGACATCGTCATTGGCTATTTTGTGGCACGGTACTGCCATTCTTGGCTGGGTTTTACCCTGCTTGGTTATACCTTTGGCTTGATACGTACCCCGAGGCCAGATTCATTGCTCTTGCAGTAATTGGTATTGTACATGTTCTCACTGTGTTATCGGGGCATTGGTCGGTGCACGCACACTGTTTGCTCACCTGCACTAAGGTAAGAAGAACACGTCATCATTGTTGTAGTGCCTCAGGTGGGGCAGTTACGTGAATAAGATTTCACACGATTTTCCCATCTCCAGTGATCTTTACCTATATAGTCACTTATTTATTTTGGCTTTGCAGGACTGATTTAATTTATGTTTTGTAACATGGAATACTTTAATGTGTAGATACTTTTTTCTATGGAACAAAGAAAAAGTTCAATACCTTGCGATTATTTTTATTGCAATCAGATGTCTGAAGTTTATGCAGAAGTGGCTATAACTACTGGCTGGGGTGGGGCCTCCTGTGGATGGAAATAACTGACTCTTTTATTATTAGTTTGGTTTAATCCATCACTAATTTAGCCTTGCAGGACTGTTGTGATTTTGCATGATGTAAGATGGAATACGTTTCTGTGTGGAAGTAACTAACTTGAAGCACATTACTTTGACTATGATTGTTGTTATTTTTTCACAATCAGATATTTGAGGTGTACAGAATAAGTATAGTAACTGTAATTGATTGGTATAGAGGCTTACTGTGAAAAAAAGCGGCTCATCCCTGCTGTTGTTTGATTACTGTTAATCAGCACTCACTGATTTGCTGTAGCAGTATTAGCATCACATAATGTATAAAATTTGTTGAAATCAGTATAAAGTTAGTTTTATATGATTGCATTTAAAAGTAACAAGTTGGCTGTGATTTGTTTCCTGTTACATCACAAGCATCAGCATTGCACATAAGTGTCTGTCTCCAAGGGTCTGCCAAGAGCAGGATGTGTATGAAAACAACTGCGCATTGGCACAGTGGTACAGTGAGTAGTATTGCTATCATCTTAGCACTTGGCTATAGTTGAGTTCTTGAGTGTGGCTTCTTCTTTGTGGAGTTTGCATGCCTTTCCTGTCTCTGTGTCAGTCAGTTTATCCATATACTTTGGTTCCTCCAGCACCTCAAAGCTATGACATAGGTGCATTGGCATGCATCTATCTGTATGAGTATGTGTGCATGCATCTACTGACAGTGGTGACTTTTATGGGTGGTTGCAGTATGTGAGCATTTGTGGATTTAAGTGCGAGATCAAAAATAATGTCACATATTTTATCTGTGGTACCGCTCTTTTGCATAGCAGTAAAAAAAATTAGCAAGTGAAAAAGAAAAAAAAAGAAAATTTATCAAGTAAACATCTTTCAAATATAACGCCATAAATGCACCATCTAACAGACTCTCAAGAGATTTTGGCAACCTGGTGGCCCCCACATCCCAGGCTATATGAGTGTATCCTCTGCTCTGAATATCGTAGAGTCTAAAACCAGCCCTGCTCAGAGGTGTGCACAAAAGATTGATGTAGTGTGTGCGTGTGTGTGCGTGTATGTGCATGTGTGTATGTGTGCCTGTTTTGGGGAGATGGTGTTTTTATTATTTGTTTAACTTTCATTACAGATCTCAAAGGTATGCACAGAAGGTTGTTATAGATTATGTAGGGTCAGTGTTTTGTAGGGTCAGTGTGTTTAAGTGCAGCAACTTGGGCTACACTGCTGTGAACGTTATTTTTCCCCATCTTCTTCTCAGTCAGACATTAGATCTGTATACAGATGGCTAAATTTTTGGTAGTAGGTATAAGGAAACATGCTGTTTATATGGGTATGACAGCAACAGCATGAAGTATGTTATTGCATTCTGTTTAACTTTCACTTTCATCCCACTGTTGACAATGGATTGGTACACAAAAGGTGGATGTCTTTTTGGAGGTAAGGTTAAACAGACATGCTGTATAGATGTTTGGCAGTGGTCAGCTGAAGTATAACTGCAGCCATCTGTGCCTTGACTTTCATTGCATATTGTATACAGATGGCTAAATTTTTGGTAGTAGGTATAAGGAAACATGCTGTTTATATGGGTATGACAGCAACAGCATGAAGTATGTTATTGCATTCTGTTTAACTTTCACTTTCATCCCACTGTTGACAATGGATTGGTACACAAAAGGTGGATGTCTTTTTGGAGGTAAGGTTAAACAGACATGCTGTATAGATGTTTGGCAGTGGTCAGCTGAAGTATAACTGCAGCCATTTGTGCCTTGACTTTCATTGCAAAGTAAAAGTAGAGGAATATACAAAAAAGTGACCATTTTTTAGGGGAGGAGTAGGGAGGCAGGCACTACTCCAAAATATGACGCGTATCCTCATTAATATTTGTCCTCTCAATTTATTATGAACTGTTATTTTGTCAGAAACAGTCCATTTCTTAATTGAAAGAAAAATATTGACTTTCTTTTCTTACTCATGTTTTTGTAAGTCAATGGTTAAAAAAAATTAAATGCACCTCAGAACAATCATAACCCTGTAACCATCCCCAGACAACTAGGTTAATTTAGCTATTTATTCTACAGTTCTTACTGTGCTCTCTTGGCCTGTTAGGGTGTGTTGAAATAATGCATGAGAAAAGGAAAGTTGAAGAGAAAGACAGGTGAAAATGTTGTTTAAAAAAAAACTCCAAGAAAAGCACCAGAAAGTATCCATAATGCTCAGCAGTTCAGGGGTCAGTTAGTGTATAAATACTAAACATTTAGAGAAAAAAAATCACTTCTACTCATGCCAGACAGAACAGGTAAAATCAAACAATATCAACCATGGATTATGAAGTTTGCAGATGACATTGTGATCTTCAGTGAGAGTAGGGAACAGGTGGAGGAGACCCTGGAGAGGTGGAGATATGCTCTAGAGAGAAGAGGAATGAAGGTCAGCAGGACTAAGATAGAATATATGTGTGTGAATGAGCGGGAGGACAGAGGAATGGTGAGGATGCAGGGAGTAGAGGTGGCGAAGATGGATGAGTTTAAATACTTGGGATCAACAGTTCAGAGTAATGGTGAGTGTGGAAGAGAGGTAAAGAAGAGAGTACAGGCAGGATGGTGTGGGTGGAGAAGAGTGTCAGGAGTGATTTGTGACAGATGAGTACTAGTAAGAGTGAAAGGGAAGGTCTACAAGAGGGTAGTGAGACCAGCTATGTTATATGGGTTGGAGACAGTGGCATTGACAAAAAGGCAGGAGTCAGAGCTTGATGTGGCAGAGTTGAAGATGCTAAGATTTGCACTGGGTGTGACAAAGATGGACAGGATTAGGAATAAGTATATTAGAGGGTCAGCCCAGGTTGGAAGGTTTGGAGACAAAGCCAGAGAGGCAAGATTACGTTGGTTTGGACATGTGCTGAGGAGGGATGCAGAGTGTATTGGGAAAAAGATGCTAAGGATGAAGCTGTCAGGTTACTGGAAAAGAGAAAGGCCAAAGATAAGGTTTATGGCTGTGGTGAGAGAGGACATACAGGTGGTTGGTGTGACAGAGCAAGATGCAGAGGACAGGAAAAAATGGAAACAGGTAATCTGCTGTGGCAACCCCTAACGGGAGCAGCCGAAAGAAGACAAAGATCAGCAGTAATGTATAGAGCAAGAATACATGAATTTGGAATTGGGAGGATAATACTAGCTGCCATTGATGCCAAGCTTTTTCTGATTGTGACATACCAGTTAGTATTGTTGGTTCACTGTACTTCTCCAGTTTAGTTTATATAGTTTTTATTCAGGGAAGCTCCTGTGGAGATCTTGTAAATCATCCCTGTATATGTTTTTTTGCCAGATACTCCAGTTTCCTTCTATATCCTACAAGCATGATATGGGTGATTTAATGGTCGCCCTAAGTGTGCATGTGCGTGAGCTTCCTGTGATCATATTACTTATTATATGTTTGTACATAACTGATTACTTTAAAGCAAGCATCCAAGCAAGGCATGGCTCCCCCATGATTTGAATTAACAGATGCCAGAAGGTTTATCTAAACCCAAATTTTGCAAGCTGCAAGACTTCTCTTTATCATTGACTAAACAGAGCCCTAAACCACTATACCGTACAGCAGAGTAGCAATTGCTTGATCCAGGCAAGTAGTCTTTGGATTCTGGAAGAGTTTCTGCCACTGCTTAATAAATATCAATGCAATGCTGTTTTGTTACTCTCTTCTACTATTTTTGAAAGGTTAGTTATTCAACAGTGGGCTTTACTTGGACCGGTTTTATGGCCTTCCAAGTACTGCTGTTGTTTTGCTGGAGTTTGCTGTCATTACTACTTTTATAAATGAAATCAAGTGGAATTATAATAATGATAGTGTATCAGTAGCTGTATTTTCAAGTGGAACTGTGATAATGGTATGTATGATTTCTCCATTTACAATTTTTAATTGTTAAACGATTGATGTTCTTCATCCCACATTGCTGCAGTCCTAACACTTGGGTAGTCCGCTGTCCCAGTCGGCCCGAATACCAAAGTATATGGCTGACGTCGGTCAAGGCGCATTAGTCTGACGTCAGGACGTCAGGGTACAAATGCGCATGACCGACGTCATATCCTCAGTCTTTTTTGCCGCATGGTCCGATGCAGAAGCAGTTTTGCGAGTGCAGGTTGGCGTTCTGAAATTTTCTGAAGTCGGAGTTTCAGACCGAATCAAAGTTGGCTAAGTACCCCGTTGGGGAATATTTTGTTTTTCTTGCCTCAGTATTTAACCGGATGTCAGAAAAAGTGAATAACTGTATTTCTTGTGGGAAACAGATACCTCATAGGGATTACCATACCTTGTGTATACCTTGCTTAGGGCCTGAGCACGACGTAGTTGGATGTCACTCTTGTGCTAGATTTAACAAACGCACTATAAAGAGAAGATTAGACTGTGCCAGGTTAGTTTTTGGGAAGCGTTGTAATTATAAAATGCCGTCGGATGCTCCGTCGCCCGCTTCGTCCAAAAAGCGCAAGGACAAAGCAGCAAAGCCTAGGTTGGAAGAACCGTCAGTCCCGGACGTCGGTTCTTTAGAAGGCTCGGTGGAGCCGGAGGTTCTGCAAGAAGTTTCTTTGGAGTCTCAGGGGGAGACTTTACTGTTACAGGATGTGTCCTCTCAGGAGGTAGGCCAGGCTGAAGGGGCTTCTCAAGTGGCTGTTCTCCCCTCCCTTCCTAAGGTGGTTAGGCCCTTCCCTTCTGTTTCCAAGGCTTCTTTGAGAGGCAGGCCAGGTTTAGCTTCAGTGGGTGTCTCTCCTAGTTCTTCAGGATCTTTGCCTAAGAAACATATGCTTAAAATGGCAGAAGATTTGATTACTATGATTAGGGTTCTATGCCCCTCCTGATAAGAGGCCTAGGGTGGAACCTGAGCTTGAGAGTTTTGAGCAGTGTTCGGAGGCTTCTGAGTCTTGACTGAAGACTTACAGGAGTATCCTCCTTATTCTGATTCTGATGTGGATGATGCTACTCCTTCAGCTTCTCCTCCTGAGGATTTTTCTTTTCAGAGACTCTTCATTCCATGAGGGAACATTTTAAATGGGAAGGACAAGATTTCTCTGATTCCAGGAAGAGGCTTAGGGAATTTTTGTTTTTACCCCAGCATAGGCCTTTAGCTATACCTCCTCTTCTGGATGTGGTGGAAGATGTTTTTGCAGAGGCTTCCCTGAACCCTGATTCTTTGCCTCCTGCCCCAGTTAAACCGGACAGGTATTATAGGGTGCCTGAAGCTCATAAGTATCTTTTTAAGAGTCCTAGGGCAGACCCAGAAACTGTTTCTCAGGGGCCTAAAGGTGTTAAGGCTTCTGTTGTTAAAAATCCTGTTCCTCCTGATAAAGAGGCAAGGGCTTTGGATAGATGGGGAAAGAAAGTGTATACTTCTTCCACTTTAGCCATGAGGGCTTTGAATTGCCAGTTCCACATGTTAAAATATCAAAATTATCTCCTTTCATAATTGCAGTCTGAGGTGGATGCTCTGGCGGAAGGTATTGAGTGTAAAGAGTTGCAGGATTTAGTTCATGTGTCTGAACAGGTGGGTAAGCATTCCTTGCAATGTGGTTTTGATGCTGTGCAGGCCTCTTCGAGGGTGGCTGCCACTGGTTCTGTTCTTCGCAGGCACGCCTGGCTGAGGGATCAGAATTTAGCTGAGCATGTTAAGACAAGGATTTTGGATGCTCCATTACAGTCTGATGTGTTGTTTGGTTCGCCTGTGGAAGCAGTTTTAAAGAAAATGGAGGACAAGGCTAAGTCTATGCAGACTGTTAAAGATTTTTTGCAGGTTCAGCCCCAAGTTTAGTAGAAATTGGCCTACTAAGGGATGGACATATCCTTCTTATGATTCCCAGTCTAGGGGTAGGTCTAGACGTGGTAGGGGCAGAGCTCAAGGTTCTTTTAGGCCTAGAACAGGCAGTTCACCTGCTCAGTCTTCTGGTGAGGGCAGGGGTCAGCCCTTTCGTAAACAGACCCAATGACCTGCCTTTTCAGCTGCCAGTGCTTTCTCCTCTGGCAGCACCTTTGGGAGGAAGGCTGGCACTTTTCAAAGAAAATTGGAGTTTAATTACCCAGGACAGATGGGTATTGGATATCATTCAAAACGGTTACAGGTTTTATTTCCATACCTTGCCTCCTTTCAAAGGCATGCCAGACATTCCTCCTCTACAAAGAAAAGAGGCTCACAAGCAAATTTCTCTGTTACTCCAAATAGGGGCCATTCAGCGGTTCCTGTGCCAGAAAGGGGCCTAGGATTTTATTCTCGCCTGTTCCTAGTACCAAAGAAGGGGAACACGTGGAGACCAATTTTGGATTTATCTATCCTCAACACTTATCTGGACATTCCCAAGTTCAAAATGTTGACGTTACAACAGCTTTTACCTCTACTGGGCAAAGATCACTGGATGGTAACTTTAGATCTCAAGGAGGCTTACCTTCATGTGCCTATCAGACTAAGTTGCAGGAAGTATCTGCGTTTTCGAGCTGGGAATTCCCATTATCAGTTCTCTGCATTGCCCTTTGGCTTATCTACTGCGCCCAGGGTATTCACAAAAGTTCTGGCTCCAGTGATAGCTTACTTCAGGCTAAAAGGAATACAAATCTATCCTTACTTGGACGACTGCCTGATTCTGGCTCAAGAAAAGGAAGACCTTTTACAGCATTTGGAATATGTGATAGCAGTGCTAAGATGCCTGGGATATTCTGTGAACGAAATAAAGTCCAGTCTAGTACCCTCTCAAGACATGTGCTTTCTGGGTGTGAGACTGAATACAGCAACCCAGATGGCCCTTTTAACCCCGGACAAACAAAAGAATCTTTCCCTGTACTTCCATCAACTATCTCTTCAGTCCGGGCTGACTGCAAGGACAGTCCTTCAAGCCTTAGGGTTCATGGCATCTTGTATTCTGGTGCTTCCCAATGCCAAACTGCATATGAGGAAGCTGCAATGGTACCTCAAAAATGTATGGACACAGCACTGCCAGGATTTGGACACTGTCATTCAAATAATACCTTGCATTCAAAAGGAATTTTTGTGGTGGGCTCAGGAATGTCACCTAAACAAGGGACTCTCTGTGACCCGGCCAGAGGCGAGTCAGATTCTAACGACAGATGCCTCAGACATAGCTTGGGGAGCTCATCTGAATGGAAAGTGGATACAAGACAAGTGGCCTGCCAGACTACAGCATCTACATATCAACATGAAGGAGATGTTAGCAGTCCAGTTTGCATTAATGGCTTTCAAGGAGTTACTTCTTCCAGGGCAGGTGTTGATTCTAACAGACAACACAACTGTCATGTGGTACATCAACAAACAAGGGGGAACACATTCTTATCCTCTATGCAGGCAAGCAATGCTTTTATGGGAGACTGCGCTCAGCTTGCAACTAACTCTTCAGGCAAGGTTTCTGCCGGGAGCACAGAACTCCTTAGCAGATGTGTTAAGCAGGCAAATCATGGATCCCCACGAGTGGAAACTGGATCTTCATGTATTTCGGAAATTGACAGTGTCATGGGGAACTCCAGACATAGATCTGTTCGCTTCTCCACTAAACCACCAGCTGCCAAAGTTTTGCACAAAAAGGTTTCATCACACAGCTTGGAAAGTGGATGCTCTTTCTTTCAGTTGGACAAATCTTCATGTGTATGCCTTTCCACCTCTGCCTCTTCTCCCAAAGGTACTCCTAAAGGTCAGACTAGACAAGCCAAGGATGATTTTAGTAGCTCCAGATTGGCCTCGGCAACACTGGTACCCATTACTAAGGAGTCTGGTAAGGAAGCCTCCATGGCCTTTACCTTTGGTTCCATACCTATTGTCTCAGAGGGACGGTCATCTACTCAATGTCAAGCTTCACACTCTTCATCTGACAGCCTGGCATATTCTGTTTTGAAACACAGCAGGTCTCAACTTCCTCAACAAGTTTTGAATGTGATTATGGAAGCCAGAAGACCTAGTACAAGGAAAGTGTACTCAGAAAAATGGAAGAGATTTTTGTGTTGGAGTGCAGCAAAGGATTTGGAGGTTTCTGAGCCTAATTTGAGTGTGGCTCTTCAATATCTTACTGAGTTATTAGACAAAGGTTTGTCTTTCTCTTCCATTAAGATTCATGCTGCAGCAATTTCAGCTCACTATGATTGTGACCCACCATTGTTTTCTCATCCTTTGTTCAAGCAATTTCTTAGAGGGGCAAAGAATATAAGACCCCCAATAGAGCTCCTACTCCTGCTTGGGATCTCAATTTTGTGTTGGAGAAACTTACTCTACAACCTTTTGAGCCCGCGGCTACTGCTGAATTGAAATACTTGTCATGGAAGACTGCTTTTTTGTTGGCCATTACTTCTGCAAGAAGGGTTTCTGAATTGCAGGCCCTTATGGCGGTTGAGCCTTTTTTGATTTTCCATAAGGACAGGGTATCATTACGTACTAATCCTTCCTTTATGCCTAAGGTGGTTTCTAGTGTGGCTTTAAACCAAACTATTCATTTGCCTACTTTTTATGCAGATCCCCAAAATAAGGGGGAAAAGATTTTGCACACTTTAGATGTACACAGGCAGTTGCGTTATTATTTAAGCAGGACTAAGGCTTTTAGGCAGTCTCAGCAGTTGTTTGTTTCTTTTGCTTTGAGTTCTCAGGGCAAGCCTGTGTCAAAACAAACTATTTCTAAGTGGATTGGGTTTTGCATTACATTTTGTTATTCCCATCATGGCAAGGAGATTCCAGCTGGGATTAGGCCTCATTCCACTAGGGCTACTGCCACTTCAACAGCATTTCTAAGGGGGGTGGCAACTAAGGATATTTTGGAGGCAGCTACTTGGAGTTCAGTGCATACTTTCTCTAAGCACTACCACCTTCCTCTCTACTCTAAATCCAGGGCTGGTTTTGCCACGGCTATTTTGCAGGGCATGTTGACAGCCCCTGCTTCCTTATGATTTGCCAGCCTCCCTTACCTCTGCTTTGGGATTCTACCCAAGTGTTAGGACTGCAGCAATGTGGGATGAAGAACATAGTACAGTTTTGTACCTACCATAAATGTAGATGTTCGAAGATCCACATTGCTGCAGTCCAATTTACCCTCCCTCCTTCCCCTCTGTGTTTAGGGGTGGTTGTGTGGGTGGGGTTGTACCTTTGTAAATTTGTATATATTGTATATATATTGGGTACAAGAGTGTTTGGTGTTTTTTGGTTTTGGCCTTATCTTTTTAGGGTCTTCTGACATCTGGGGCAAGAAAAGACTGAGGATATGACGTCGGTCATGCGCATTTGTACCCTGACGTCCTGACGTCAGACTAATGCGCCTTGACCGACGTCAGCCATATACTTTGGTATTCGGGCCGACTGGGACAGCAGACTACCCAAGTGTTAGGACTGCAGCAATGTGGATCTTCGAACATCTACATTTATGGTAGGTACAAAACTGTACTTTTTGCTTCTATAACCCAAAATGTCTGTATGCAAATTTGAATTATGTTTTATTTATTGCTTTCTACAAGTTAAATGCTAGTAGTTCTGAAAGCTTGTAATGCAGATTTTGGTAGCAAAAAGTCTGTGATTGATTGGTTCTGAGGTTGATTAAAAGAACAAATGCAGTGTGTATTAACCCCAAAATGCTTGGACATGCCAAACAAAGTAGAAGCATGGAAGATATGTTTTCAGTCTAATTCTAATTATAGTACTGACAGCCCACTGTACACACTGATATGAATTCGGAAATAGCCAAGGTATGTAGTTTGGCTATTTTCAGTTTCATAATATAAAGTGTATACTGAGCTGCTAAGACCACGACCAGAAACAGAATGAAACCACAGAGTTCCAGCTATTCGGCAATTACAGATGTTGTTTAACACAATATAGTTTGAGTATTGCAATATTTAAATACCACACAGAGTATTGCAATATTCAGATGCCACAGAGGAGTCCAGGTATTTTTCTAATGTTGCCTGTTAATCCTGCAGTCTCACATTTTTGTATTCATCCAAGTTCCTGCCACACAGACTAGCAGTGTGAAGAGTATACAACAGTATCAGAAAGGTGCAGCTTCAGTAATTCAAGAGGTAGCATGCCCACCTTTTGTGTGGAAGGCTGTGGGTTCTATTCCCACACCAAGATGAGTGTGTCATCCTTGGAATGAGATATCAAAGTGAGGTTCCATCTGCTTGAGTTGGTGGTAGCTCAGGTGTAAGTAAAAGATCCCATGGCACCTATCAAAAAGTGTAAGTGTTCCCCTAGTAGTGTACCTACCGCCTTGGGTTTCCCCTGAAAAAAGCCACAGGTCTAATGGGACTAACCCGGTCAAAAAATGATTAAAAATAAATAAGACCATACATTCATGTGAAAATATGTGCATCACTCGGACATGGAATGGAGTAAAGAAAGGCACTAAAATAATTCTGTAATTTTATATGAAATTTCAGTGGAATTATTTTAATGCAACTTCAGCTGTATATCACATGTATGCTGTTTTATCAAAGCAAATATTTAAAAAAAATGACTTGTTAGAGTCACCAAGTACCCTTCTGAACCTCTGCTCCCCAACCTTCAGCATCTTTTGGCACCCCTAATGTCGGGGTGTGCACGAATAGCATGGTTTGACCAGTCTGAAGTCTTTGCTACTGGACTCTTGAGGCATTTGTTTTTATTAACCCTCAAATTCCAATCACAATACACCTTTGCTAGAAAGTAATATATGTGGTAGCAAAAAATGCATCACCTCCAAAATTGAATATGAAGTCCAATCACAATACACCTTTGCTAGAAAGTAATATATGTGGTAGCAAAAAATGCGTCACCTCCAAAATTGAATATGAAGCAAAAAAACCCACTTAGCATGTAAAAGCACCCTCCCACGACAGTCATGTGCAACCACTGGCACAGCATCTACCATTATTGAATGTTACTTCTGTAGCAAGTTTGACTGGTGTCTGTATGATCTGTACACATAAAACTGTTTAAACCAAAGACACCAGTTTGATGACTGTGTAAGTGCATTTCTAATAATTTGTACTAGATTACTTTAGTTATGTACCACTCCATTAGTTATGTTTCAAGATATGCTAATAACTTCTAAGTTTCAGAAGCAAACTTCCCATGAACAACCTTTTTTTAATCTTTACTTTAGTGGCTGGTGACAACTTATTTTGCACATTATGTTGTCAGAAATACTATGGTATTAAGCATATGGGTTTATTCCACCTACAAGAGTGACTTTATAAGAAGAGTCCTATCATGATATGAAGATATTATATAAAACCAAACTACTTTCCTCCCAACCTATTTTATCTGTTTTCAGTTTCAGAAATCTGTTTTATTATCACATCATCTGTGCCTTGATTTTCATAGGCCTAAAAATTTGGGCTCAAACTTTTACTATGGCCTTCTTAACTGATTTACTTTTTATTGTTTGTTTATTTATGTATTTATTTATGTCTTTATTTAATGTATTTTTTTTAAACTGTTGTTCATTTAACAACCAAAGATCATTACTATACTTGCAGTTTTCCTTTACTTCACAAAATGCAGTCAGCTCCTATTGTTCTGTTAACTTTCTATGCCAGTGGTACCAATATTTAAAATATCTATGATCTGGGGCTATAACTTGAAGGGCCAAAACAAGATTGCAATTACACAGTATTTAACTACATACAAAAAAATGCGGTGTGACCATTTCCCCTGCTGATTCGCAGTATACTATTTTGCCTAGGCACCGTAAGTAATCAAATAATATAAAAAAAAAAACAGTGCAGCAACCACAGACTATCAGTTTCCGTTGAAAATGCTGTTTTCTTTTTTTTTGTTTTGCTTTTTATTTCAGGCCACCTCATGCACTAAAAACCAATGATAAAGGCTGTTCCTTTCATTAGTTAGCAGCACAAGTAGCAATACCTCTCAAAGGTACCTCATTATAAGGAACGTTTTTCACTTTCTGTTTTCAAAGTTCCATGTTACCTGTTTCTACTACCACATCCACAGCAGCATCATGTAGAACTGAATGTGTATTGCTGTCTTTCCATACTTGATGTCAGTGCTTCTTAAGGTGATCTTTCCACAACCACCTAACCCAGTGTCCCACTTTCCCACTCCTACCCCGATAGTCAACAAGCCAGACTGCGCCCCCCCTTTGCAAATTCCTGGATCCGCCACTGAGAAAGCTAATTGCAGTTACTGAGGTAGGCTGTGTGCCCTGGAAAATTCCAGCTACCATTGTTGAACTCTGTACCTTTTTGAACATTCTGTACTAACTGTGGTTTTGAGGTAAACATTCTACACTAGCTGTGGTTTTGAGGTAAAACATTCTTTTCTGAGGTAATTTGTGATCCTAGATGTTTTTCATAGCCAACTATCAACTGTTAGAAATGTAACAAAAGCTATTTTGGCTAGTAACAGGAAAGTATAAAAGTTGATGTCAGTAAACAAGCTGATCAGATTGAGATCATCTTGGCCAACATGCTGCTGTAATCTGGTTAGCTGCAAATAAAGAAGTTTTTCATCACCTGAGGCAGATGTGACTCACTTGAATTTTTTCTTCTGACATTTTGGTCCTTCGGACTGGAAACCTCTACGAAGATATGGATCAGACCGACAGACCGAAAAACCTGCGCAAGTGAGGGTTTCTTATCTTAAGATTCCCTCGACGGAAAGCCCTCCGACTGATTTGTCATTGGAAAGAGGCCGGCCGCTCTCTGATCCCTATCTGAGGGACGGTTTCCAAACCAAAAGGGGAAACGGAGTCTCATCTGGTTCAGGTAGGATGAAAAATAAATTTTTCTTTTAATTTAATTTAACCTTGTCGACAGGGGTTTTATTTTTAGTTAAGGGTGGGTAGGAATAATTGTTAAGATTATTTTGTTAGGATTACTTGTTATTTTGTTAGGATTACCTGTTATTTTGTTAGGATCCCTGTTAAGATAGCCCCATTTTGTAATAAGCCCTGTAAAAATAATTTTGATGCAGTCCTAAAATATACAGTCCTAAAATAAGAAATCTAGGGAAACATGGGTTCAAGTTGCTGCAAGTTTGAGAGTGATGCCTCTTTAAATGTTGATGCTAAGTATATGAAAAGTTTAAACAAAAATGTTACATTTTTGAACAAGTGGAAGTTGAAATATGATTTTGATGGTACACTGAATAAGAATGCCTGTGCAAAATTGGTTAGAGATTTGAAAAGAAATGCAGGAACTAGAACTAAAAAGCAGAGACAATTGGGATTTCCCCAAGCACAAAAATGGTTAGAAGAAGCAAATAAACAAGCTATAAAGGAAAAACAGTGTCAGGAAAAAGAGAAAATAAATCAAAAGGGATCACTGGTGCCAAGTGGAAAAGTAGCTTTATTTTTAGATAAGGAGGATGAGCACACAGTTTGTGCAGTACAAAGGCAGGCAACCGCCCCACCGTATGGTGAAATTGCTGCTGCCATACCGGGGGAACCTCCTCAATATCAGTCTGAAGATGTGGGATCTGTACAGCAGGGTGGGTTATTAGCTGCTCAAGGAAATGTTGTGACCCCTCCAATTTACCCACAAATTCCCATAGTACCTAAGGTTGCTTTGCAACAGGTAGACAAACCTATGCAGTTAAGGTCAGGACCAGCAGGGCAAGGACGTTGGGCTATTAAACTTTCTGACCATTCAGAAGCTCTTCCCTTAATACAAATTGCAGACCCACAAGCAGGAGATGTTGGACAAGAACCAACTATTTTAGTTTATCGTCCCTGGGCTAGAGAGGATATAAAACGAGCTACGGATGGTATTCCTCATCCCAAGGTTAATTTTCAAAAGTTTTCAGAGGACATAGTTGGTATGCGTTTAAGTTATCATCTAAATGGTTTAGAAGTAAAACAAGTAGTGCGACAAATCTTAGTTCCAGATTGGCACTTAGTTTGTGGTACTTGGACATGTAAGACAGATGACGGCACTACATTAAAGCATAATTCTGGGGTGTTAGAGACACGAGTCACTGATCTGTTAAAAGAGAATTTCTGATAAGTGGCGTCCAAGAGCAGATTGGACAGTAATAAATCAGTGCATCCAAAATGATGATGAATCTGTAGATCACTATATTGTAAGATTGACAGAAGTGTTCAATAACCATTGTAGAATGATGATTCCGCAGGATCAGACTAATGATAGTCCGTATGAACAGCAATTGAAAAATGCTTTCCCCTAAAGGTTGTAAGGCTCCGATAAGACGTTTTATTACTAAGCACATGGTAGATCACAGAACATGTAGACTGCAAACCTTTGTTTGAATATGCACGGCATGCTGAGTGACATTTTAATCTAAAAAAGAAAGTACAAGTGTTGGCAGTAGGGGATGATGGTGGTATATTCTTAGTACAGGACCAAAGGGGGCAAGGGTGCCATGGTGGCGTAAAAAAACGTGGAGGCCCACAATGGGACACGTTAAATGAACCGGGTGGACATTCAGCCTATAGGGAAAGGTTAAAACGTGGAGAATGTTTTAAATGCGGTAGACGTGGGCACTTCGCTGCCGACTGCGAAGAGTGGCAACATCCCCCACAGCTTACGAACAAGGGCTTCGCATGACTATATGATAGTAAAGAAAGGCGCTATCTTCATTATGGGGATAGTGAAGAGGCAGACACTCTCTACGATGAATGTCAGAACACTCTAATGGAAGGGCGGGATTGTGACTGTGAAGTCATAAACCTGGCAAATTTGGGTATTGCTATGCATCTAGATCAGAAACCCATGATAGAGTTTTTGGTTGAGGGACAAAATGTGGAGTTTTTATGTGATTCAGGTGCATCGCGTACACTTTTGGGTCCAGCAGTTCTGCCTCCGAACTGCGAAACAGATGAGTTTGTCCTTGTAAAAGCAGAAAATGGGAAAATTTATAAGGAACCACTGTCTCATCCTCTACTGTTCACAGATCCACAAACAAACCAAACTGTTAGGTGTAGGGTAATTATAACAAAAGTTTGTCCAGTTAATTTGCTAGGAAGAGATTTGATGCATGTGTTTGGAATAGCGGCAATTCCCACACCTAAAGGTATTGAGGCAAAAAGGTTAGCGGATGGCTTAGTAGTACAGGGAGTACAAGACTTGTTTTACTGGTATAGCCTAGACTTGATTTCCGATGGCCCGGGGAGGGTTGATACAGAGTTGATCAATCTAGCTCTAAGTAAACCTAGGAGCGGGTCACCACAGGTTGCGGCGCACTTACATTGTACAATGTTCTATAAGGCCCTTGGTCTGGATAAAGAATTTGAAAAATAATTCTTTAAGCACAAGTGTGCAAGGATAATTTTGAATGATATGTTTTGGGATACGCAAGGTAATACAGTAGTAACCTGTACTTTGACTAAGGAAATGAGTTCTTTATATCGCTCAAGTTATAGCCCACATATCTCAGTTACTAAAGCAGTGGGGACATATTGGGTAGATTTGGCGAAAAAGGTAACGATTTGGAACACAATGTCTGAAAGTCAGTTGAAAGATCAACAGATCCAGGTACAAAGATTAAATTGGGTGACTTGGGCACGACCAAGCGTGCACTTCAGGGATGACAAAACAGAAATGGCATGACAAATCCTCCTAACTCAAGAGAAAGATAGTGCGTTAAGTGCCTTGCCTGTAGATTTATGGTCAAAAGGTAAAGGAGATGTAGGATTAATGAAAACAGCAGGTGAAGTTTGTATAACTGCAAAGTCAGGTTTTAGACCTCGTAAGCACCAATATCCACTAAGTAAGCAAGCAGAGGAAGGAATTAAACCAGATGTCCTTCAAGGATGCATCTGCAGTCCTAACATATGGGTTGTCCTGCCTCAGGCAGCCCTTCGGTCGGCCGGATTCCAAAGTCTGGGTCTGGCCTCGGCTGATGTCGCACTTCACCCGACGTCATAGCTGCTGTCAATTGGGTATAAAGGCATCAGCCGACGCCATTTTCCTCAGTCTTTCTTGCCGCGTGGCGCCCGAAGCAGAAGCTGTTCGCAAGTGCCGGTCGGTCAGAACCAGAGATTACTACTACCGAAGACTTCTAAAAAGCTAAGTACCCCGTTGGGGACTCTTTCTTGTCTCAGCCGATGTCAGAAAAAGTAAATAACTGTTTAACTTGTGGGAAACAAATACCTCATAAGGATTTCCACTCTTACTGCCTTCCTTGCTTAGGCCCAGACCACGACGTAGCAGCTTGTCTAGCCTGTGCTTCCTTCAACCGACGGACACTTAGACGTCGGTCGGAGTTTGCAGAGGAGTTTTTCGGCCCCGCTTTTGCTTACAACATGCCGTCGGAGACTCCGACTTCACAATTAGCTAAAAAGCGTAAGGAAAAGGACCGACATTCGCGGTCCGCGGTTTCGGCTGAAACCGCGGTTAAGCCAACCGCGAATGTCTTGGTTACGGCTGAAACCGAGTCCTCGGTTCTTCCTTCGGCCGAAAGCATGCCTCCTACAACCGAGGCCTCATCCAGCATGGCTGAATCTGCTACTGAATTTCCACCTGCTGTTGCAGGTTCTCAGGATTTATCAGATACTATTCCCTTAGACATATCTAGTCCTGCACGTGGAGCTGCTAGGCCCCCTGCATCCATGTCTATCAAGGCTTTTTCTAGGGCTAAAGCAGCTAAATCTTCTAAGGCCTTGCCTGCTAAAACCCCCTCACACAGGCCTAGCTCTAGTACCCAAATGCTTAGCCTGGCAGAGGATCTCATTTCTTTGATCAGGGGATCCCAACCTCACCCTGACAGGGCCTGTCATCCCCCTCCAGAGAAGAGGCCTAGAGCAGAGATCCCTGAGCCAGTTTCTACAGATTATTCCTCTGATGATTCAGAAAACTCAAATCCTCCAGAAGGCCCTTATTCTCCATATGAGGACTCTGACGCAGAAGACTCCTTTCCTTCTGCCTCTCCTCCTGAGGAATTTTCTTTTGGGGAAACCTTGCATGCTATGAGAGAACAATTTCAATGGCAGGGCCAGGATTTTTCAGATTCTAGGAAAAGGCTTAGGACCTTTTTACATTTGCCACAGCATAGGCCTTTAGCCATTCCTCCGGTACTTACAGTTGTGGATGATGCATTTAATGATGCTTGTACTGCCCCTGACTCTCTTCCCCCAGCCCCTGTTAAGCCCGACAGATACTACAGGGTCCCGGACACACATTATCACTTGTATAAGGCTCCTATTGCAGATCCTGAAACTATTTCACAGGGCCCCAAAGCTGTAGCAGCTGCCTCTGCCAAAAACCCCCTCCCCTCTGAAAGAGAATCTAGAGCATTAGAGAGATGGGGTAAAAAAGTTTATACTTCTGCTACTCTTTCGGCTAGGGCCTTAAATTGTCAATTCCACATGATTCAGTATCAGGAATTTTTGTTAGATCAGCTAACTAAAAAACTGTCCTCTCCTGAACCTATAGACCGTAAGTCCCTTCAGGATTTGGTACATAACACTCAGCAGGTCAGTAATCATTCCTTAAAATGCGGCTATGATGCACTGGAGGCTTCCTTTAGATCAGCTGTGACTGGTACAGTGATCAGAAGGCATGCATGGTTAAAAGAGCAACCCTTACCAGACCATGTGAAGTCAAAGCTCCTAGATGCTCCCATGGAAAAACACAGTTTGTTTGGCTCCCCTGCACAGCAAGTGTTAAAGAAGGTGGAAGAAAAAGCAAAATCTGTCCAAACAGTCAAGGATTTCTTACAGGTCCAGCCTCCGAGGTTTAGTAGGAATTGGCCTTCGAAGAATTGGTCCTTTCCAGACACCACCAGAGCACAGAGAGGCAGAAATAGGCGCCCAAGAGGCAGAGGTCAATCCAGAGGTGCCTACAGGGGACGTCAGTGGCAGCCTAACAACCAGAGAAGTACTGCCACAGATCCAGCCACTACCACTTCCACAGGACAGTCACAGTGACTTGGCTCTGATACCGCCTACCAGGGAACAACTAGAAGCACCCTTAGGCGGAAAGCTAGCCTTATTTTCAGTAAACTGGCATTACATTACAGGAGACAAATGGATTTTACAGACAATAGACAAAGGTTACAGGTTTCACTTCCATACTCTACCAAGGAAGAGAGGAATGCCAAACCTACCACCAAACCAAAAAACAAACGCTCTAGAACAAATCGACCACTTACTAAGGATGAGATCTATAGAAAAGGTACCCGTCTATGGAACAAGGACAAGGATTTTATTCCAGACTTTTCCTGGTACCAAGAAAGGAAAACCAATGGAGACCTATTCTCGACCTGTCCGCTCTGAACACATATCTCATTGTTCCAAAATTCAAGATGCTGACCCTACAGCAACTTCCTCCCGTGCTGGGCAAGTAGTCTTGGCTGGTGACTCTAGATCTCAAGGAGGCATACCTGCACGTCCCCATACGACCAGATTGCAGAAGATACCTCAGATTTCTTGCAGGATCAGAGCATTATCAATTCTCAGCATTGCCTTTTGGCTTATCTACTGCGCCCAGAGTATTCACGAAATGCCTGGCATCAGTAATTGCTCATTGCAGGCTTCAGGGAATTCAAATTTATCCATACCTGGACGACTGCCTGTTACAAGCGGACAACAAAAACAAATTAACAAAAGATTTGAGAAAGGTTATTCACCTATTGCAAGCCCTGGCTGGGATACACAGTCAACATAAAAAAGTCAAGGCTGATACCATCCCAAAGGATAACCTTCTTGGGTGCAGAACTGGACACATCAAATCAAATGGCATTCCTCACAGCAGAAAAGCAAAAGCAACTACCACTCTGTTTCATGGCATTAACAACGCAGAACCAGCTTACAGCAAGGAAAGTCCTGCAAGCCCTGGGTTACATGGCATCCTGCATAATATTGATTCCACATGCCAGACTACATATGAGGAAGTTGCAATGGTACCTAAGGAATTTATGGTCTCAGCACAAGCACAGCCTAGAAGCCCAAATACCAATAATTCCATGCCTGAAGCAAGAATTCCAGTGGTGGGCTCAGGCCTGTCAATTGAACAAAGGGCTGCCTTTCCACAGGCCTCACCCAAGCCAGACTATCACCACGGATGCCTCAGACCTCAGTTGGGGGGCACACATGGTGGACAAGTGCATACAAGGCTTATGGACACAAGACCAGCTGAACCTACACATAAATCAAAAAGAGATGCTGGCAGTAAAACAGGCAATTCAGACATTCAGACCGTTTCTTCAACAAGGTCATTTGCTGATAAGGACGGACAACACCACAGTTATGTGGTATATCAACAAACAGGGAGGCACACATTCATATCCTCTATGCCGGATGGCAATGGACCTCTGGAATGTGGCCCTGAACCTCAACATTCAGCTCCAGGCCATATTTGTGCCAGGAAAAGAAAATATACTAGCAGACATCTTAAGCAGAACTACCACGGATGCCCACGAATGGATGCTGCATCCAGACATCTTCAAATCCATTACAAAGAAATGGGGACTACCAGAAATAGACCTGTTCGCATCCCCACACAACCACAAATTGAGAAAATTCTGCACAAGGACATACCACCCACTTGCTTGGAAGGTGGACTCCCTATCCTTCAGTTGGGAAAACCTGACAGCATATGCATTCCCACCTCTTCCTTTGATGCACAAAGTGCTACTGAAGATCAAAGAAGATCACCCAAGGATCATCCTGATAGCTCCAGACTGGCCAAGGCAGCATTGGTACCCGCTACTGAGGAGTATGTCTCGGGCACACGCATGGCCTCTACCTCTAGTTCCTTTACTGTTAACACAGAACAACTTCAAAATCCTGCATCCAAACTTGAAAACACTGCAGCTAGCTGCTTGGACCATTACATAAAACAAAATAACCCAGATTTATCTCAAAGGGTTAAAGACATTATCCTGGAGGCTCGCAAACCCTCCACAAGGAAAACTTATTCAGCAAAATGGAAAAGATACCTCATTTGGAGTGCAGCAAAAGGAGACAATGTATCATTGGCAAACATAGCTAACATCCTGGAATATTTAGCAGAGCTTTTCCACAATGGCCTGTCTTACTCCTCCATTAAGATTCATGCATCAGCAATTTCAGCAGAATACAACATGGATCCTCCAGTCTTCTCTCATCCTCTACTCAGGCAGTTTCTGAGAGGAATTAAAAATGTAAAGCCTCCAAGGAAGCCACCTTTGCCTACATGGGACCTGAACTTTGTGTTAGAAAAGTTAACACTTCCCCCTTTTGAACCAGCAGCAACAGCAGAATTACAGTTCTTATCTTGGAAAACTGCTTTCCTGCTTGCAATCACTTCAGCAAGAAGGGTTTCTGAATTACAGGCATTAATGGCAGTACAGCCCTTCCTTATCTTCCATCAGGATAGAGTGTCCTTGAGAACTAATCCTACTTTTATGCCAAAGGTGGTCTCCAGGGTATCATTAAACCAAGCAATCCACCTACCAACATTCTTCCCCAACCCACAGAACAGGGGGGAAAGATCACTGCATACCTTGGATGTGCACAGTCAATTGCGCTACTACCTGGACAGAACCAAGAACAATAGAAAAACTGACCAGCTTCTGGTAGCATATGCAACAGGAATGGAAGGAAAAGCAATTTCAAAACAGACAATCTCAAAATGGATAGGAAATTGCATTAGATTTTGTTACTCTTTTCATGGAAAGACAACTCCAGAAAACATCAGATCTCACTCCACAAGGGCTACAGCCACTACTACAGCTTTCTTACGAGGAGTGGAAAGACAAAAAGTGCAAAGAGAGCACCCAACCAGGATCCGATAATCCCACGACTGCAATGTGTCCAGATGAATGAGTAGAATGAAAAGGCAGGAACTTTGGTCTTCAGCGTTAGAACTTTAATTTTTAAACAAGCACTTTCGGAAGGCTTTGTATCCTTCCTTCTTCAGACGAAACAAAACACTGAGTTACAAAACAACTGCCCATTAAATAGGGTGATAATTAATTAATTAGTGACATCACAATTAAAATTCATGTACTATAATTTCACTAAATGCCTTAGTGTTGTTTAAAAAAAGCTCATTTAAAAATTTCTCGATAGCTTATGTTATCCAGACAACTAGTTATACGCTATCATAGATGTTAACCTACAACCCTCTTAAAAATATTAAACTACAGGTTTTAATATAGTGTGAATGCACTTACTCTATATGCTCGTATCTAATAAAAGTATATTGGGCACGATAAACAAACACAATAGTCTTCGTTTCATTATTCAAAGACAACTTGTTATCAAATTATCTTCAGCCACTGTTTCAAAGGCCGGATAGTAGACATAAATAATCCTGACGTCTAAATGATAACTTCGTGCCTAGATGTATGTTGAAAAGTATAACAATAGTACGAAGATGAAATGTTGTTTATCCCTTTTTAACCTGTTTTATATGTATTTATTTATTTATTTAAAATCTATAATATTTACAAATGGTTAATCAAAAATAAATACATACTAAAATGAATTCCTACAAAAATAATAAATGGATATATGCTAATATAATATAGTATAGTATAATATAGACAGCATTAAAATTATAATGTCTGATTCTGTTTTCTAAAAATTGAAAACCACAGTTTATCTGATTAATTCATGGTAACTATAAAGGTATATAATTTTTTCATTATTAAGTTAATTTTACAAGTTGTTGAATTTCTTTTTTAAAAAATCAACATGAAAAAATGGCCTTTTGAAAATAAACAAAGAAAAAAAATAGACAAAGAAAAAAATAAAAAAATAAAAAAATAAAAAAAATAAAAAAATAAAAAAATTGTATACACAAATGTGCAACTGTGCTGTTTATGCGTATATTAATTTTATGATATATACACCTTATGCTTATTATAGTTGCTTTCTCCTTAAAGCTAAAAGTTTTAATATACAGGTTAAAGAAATAGATTCATTTAAACCTGGATTTATATGTGCGGCCGTCCTTATTTGCCAAAGCAATTCCTCTTTCTCTAACAGGATTTGCCATGGGCCTGACCTAGAATCATCCTTAATTTGTTTTAAAACAGCAAAGTTAAAGACATGATCATGATATTCCATAATATGGCAAGCTAATGCATTGTTAACGTCTTTCCTAGTTATTGCATACAAGTGTTCGTATATTCGCTTGCGCAAGACCCGCTCGGTTTTTCCTATGTAGAAAGACGGGCATTTCTTGCAACTAGCTACATAAACCACCGCTTTAGAAGCACAGCTGAAGTTTCCCAAAATTTTATATTTCTGTCTATTTATAAACACATTGTTCCCTTCCTGTATAGATTTACATTGGTGACAAGATCCACACTTGGTCATCCCTTTTATCCTTTGGAAAGCGGTTTTGTTATTCCTTTCTAGCAAGGATTTCAAGCTAAACCCTTTTCTATAAGTTATCCTTGGTGAGGCTCCAAACAAGTGCTGTAGATGCTTGTCCTCTACTATAATTGCCCAATTCTTTTGTAAAATATTTCTTATGGAGTGATGGTCAACTGAAAACGTACATAAAAATCTAACTCCAATGTTAGCTGTGTTAGTGTTTCTATCCTCAGCCCTAACCCCATCTTGGGTTACAACTGAAGGCAGTACTTGTTTACATAAAATAGGTTTAAAATGTCCTGATTTTCTTTTGAACATCACTTCAGCTTTAACTTCCAATATCAAGGGCCCAGGGTAACCTCTGTTTGTAAACATATTACTCAAGTTACTACATTCGTCCAAAAAATCATCATCTTTAGTGATCATACGAGCTGCCCTTACCATCTGTCCTTTAACTACTGCTCTTTTTTGATGGTAAGGGTGACAGCTACTAAAGTGAAGAAAACCATTAGAGTAAGTGGGTTTATGATAAATTTTACTAATGAATCTAGACTCCCTAATATCTTTACTTAGTTTTATGTCTAGAAAACTGATTTCACTATTATTTACCTCATATGTGAAGTCTAAAAAATCAGTAAGCGTTTTTATGTCTTCTATGAACGGTGTTACCATATCCAAGGGCCCTTTCCATAACAAAAACATGTCGTCCTGGTACCTAGTATACCAGGCGACATGTTCTTTAAATAGGACATTGTTGAATAACAGTGTGTTTTCCCATTGTGCCATGACACAATTGGCAAATGCTCCCCCACATGGCGATCCCATAGCGACTCCTGAGGTCTGCCTATATGTTGCACTATTGAAAGCAAAGAAGTTGTATTTTAACACCAGCTCTAATAGAGTTTCTGTTGTGTTGATGATGTTTTGCTCCACTTTTCTAAATTCAAGAAAATCCCTGACCCATTCCAATCCTAATTGTTGTGGGATGACAGTATACAAGTCCTTCACGTCTACAGTCATAAGTATTAAACTTGGGTCGAAAGGTATCTTGTTAATGCTTTCAAGGAAACTCCATGAGTCTCTGCATATCTGAGTTTCTTTTTCAATAAATGGCTTTAAGATACTGTCTACATATTTGGCACAAGCTACTAGGATAGACCCTCTACCATCTATGATGGGTCTGAAAGGGGGTTCATTAATAGATTTGTGGATTTTTGGAGCGCCAAAGAAGGATGGCAATCTAGGTGCTAAGACATTCATATAGGTGTAAATGTCTATGTCTATTAAATTTTCTAAAAACAAGTCTTCAACCGTAGCTCTAATCCTATTGTATGCTGTGTTGACCTCGCTTAAGCTAATCTTCTCGTATGGACCAATGTCCAAATGGGTGGATAATTTATTATTATAGTCCACTTGATTCATAAATATGAGGCCGCTACCCTTATCGGGTTTCATGACACGAATATTGCAATCCTGCAATAGTTTAACAAAGTCACGTTGTTCGGTTGTGATATTGAGCTTGTCTTTACTGTTGTTTTCCTTGCTGGCAGCTAAAAATCTTAAGTCAAGTTCACAAGATTTCTCAAAGGTCTTAAGGTTATTGACCAAGGGTGGGTTGAATAGGCTAGCTATTCTGAAAGGTTTTACCAATGAAGGGTTTTTACCTAATACAGCAGAGAGGTTTAGCTTACGGACAAACAGTTTTAGGTCAATGATGGTCTTGACCAAGTCCATATGGGTGTCTGGAACGAAAGAAAGTCCTTTCGAGAAAAAGTCAGCCATTTCGGTAGTGATATTGAGGGGAGTGTAGTTAAAGATCTTAAAATCCCCCTCAGTGCTATAAACAATGATTGGCTGACTTGTTCTTATTATCATTTCTTCCTCTGATTCTGTTTGTTCTTTAGAGTCGTTTGATTCTTGTTCGACCTCAGGTTCCTTTGATGTGGGTTCTGGCCCTGTCCAAAACCCTGATTATATTCTGCCCCTACTAAGCCAGTCCTAGTGCTGTTATTACTCTGCTGTTGTCCATTGTTGTTGCTCATTACATTAAATTGGTGAACTTGATCTTGATCATTATCTAGGTCTAAGGTCTAACTACAGGTTTTAATATAGTGTGAATGCACTTACTCTATATGCTCGTATCTAATAAAAGTATATTGGGCACAATAAACAAACACAATAGTCTTCGTTTCATTCAAACCTGTAGTTTAATATTTTTAAGAGGGTTGTAGGTTAACATCTATGATAGCTTATAACTAGTTGTCTGGATAACATAAGCTATCGAGAAATTTTTAAATGAGCTTTTTTTAAACAACACTAAGGCATTTAGTGAAATTATAGTACATGAATTTTAATTGTGATGTCACTAATTAATTAATTATCACCCTATTTAATGGGGAGTTGTTTTGTAACTCAGTGTTTTGTTTCGTCTGAAGAAGGAAGGATACAAAGCCTTCCGAAAGTGCTTGTTTAAAAATTAAAGTTCTAACGCTGAAGACCAAAGTTCCTGCCTTTTCATTCTACTCATTCATCTGGACACATTGCAGTCGTGGGATTATCGGATCCTGGTTGGGTGCTCTCTTTGCACTTTTTGTCTTTCCACAGTTTGTTTGGAGTTTTTCTGTTTAACTGTTTGTCATGGCCAGCGAGGGAAGCTCCACATCGCAGAGTCTGTTATTCTCCCAAGACGGAGCCAACATGGGTAACGATAAGAGTGATAACTTGGATGGCGTGGAGGCGAAAGCCGACGGCAACCTCACAACCCTAATACAGATGCTGTTGGGTCGAATGGACACGCTCACCCAACGCATCGATAATCTGGACAATGTCGCAAAAATAAATAACCATTTTAACAACACTGGAGATGCAATAACGATTGCTAATGTGGCCGAAACTGGAGCTCGCACACAAAATAGAAGTTGTCAGCAAGTGAGAGGATCACAAAGTACCGTAACGGATGTCACAAGCCCCATTTCAACGGATTCAGTTAGTATTCCAGCGGGGCAAGGGCATGCCTTAGCATCAGGCAATGACACAACGCAAGGTACTGTAACAGCTCTTAATGATTCTGTACCCACGGTAACCTCCTATTTAAACAGAAAAAACTTTTTCACTTTTGATATTAGTGGAGGGGGCGTGATGCACAATGAAAGAACTGTTGACCCTAATTTAAACAACATTGCTACGCTGACTGGGGAGTTTGATTATAAACTATTTAGATGCAAAAAATTACAGTTAGAGATCGCCTATTTAGATGAATGCCTAGATAAAAAGATTGTGCCTAAAGGGCTTAGGCAATGGCGGTTTCCTGTGGGCTTAGTGGAAGGCTCACAGTTTCACAAGCAGCTTCTGGCGCTGTTTGATCGGCATAGTTTTGAATACATTAAAATGTTAACTGACTATTATTTGCAACAAGTCAATGACTATAAAAAGGACTTGGCTGACTTAGAACAGAAAATTAAAAATAATCATGATTTCCTACGCTATAAATACGATTATTCTCGTATTTTCTCAAGCATAGAAGCTACCACAAATAAACTATGTGAAAATAAGAAAAAGAAAATCATGAGGGACGTTCAACAATACGCAGATAACAAAGCCTATCCTAAGCCACCACAAATAGGACAATCTAAGAACAAATCTAGTGTGTCTTTCCTTAACTCGAACAAGAAGACTACCAGCAAATACAGCCATGATATCCATCAGTTGGAGGTTTTTTTAGAGGAAGGCTACAACAACAATGATCCCCCACTAGAGGCTGGTATAGACCTAGATAATGATCAAGATCAAGTTCACCAATTTAATGTAATGAGCAACAACAATGGACAACAGCAGAGTAATAACAGCACTAGGACTGGCTTAGTAGGGGCAGAATATAATCAGGGTTTTGGACAGGGCCAGAACCCACATCAAAGGAACCTGAGGTCGAACAAGAATCAAACGACTCTAAAGAACAAACAGAATCAGAGGAAGAAATGATAATAAGAACAAGTCAGCCAATCATTGTTTATAGCACTGAGGGGGATTTTAAGATCTTTAACTACACTCCCCTCAATATCACTACCGAAATGGCTGACTTTTTCTCGAAAGGACTTTCTTTCGTTCCAGACACCCATATGGACTTGGTCAAGACCATCATTGACCTAAAACTGTTTGTCCGTAAGCTAAACCTCTCTGCTGTATTAGGTAAAAACCCTTCATTGGTAAAACCTTTCAGAATAGCTAGCCTATTCAACCCACCCTTGGTCAGTAACCTTAAGACCTTTGAGAAATCTTGTGAACTTGACTTAAGATTTTTAGCTGCCAGCAAGGAAAACAACAGTAAAGACAAGCTCAATATCACAACCGAACAACGTGACTTTGTTAAACTATTGCAGGATTGCAATATTCGTGTCATGAAACCCGATAAGGGTAGCGGCCTCATATTTATGAATCAAGTGGACTATAATAATAAATTATCCACCCATTTGGACATTGGTCCATACGAGAAGATTAGCTTAAGCGAGGTCAACACAGCATACAATAGGATTAGAGCTACGGTTGAAGACTTGTTTTTAGAAAATTTAATAGACATAGACATTTACACCTATTTGAATGTCTTAGCACCTAGATTGCCATCCTTCTTTGGCGCTCCAAAAATCCACAAATCTGTTAATGAACCCCCTTTCAGACCCATCATAGACGGTAGAGGGTCTATCCTAGTAGCTTGTGCCAAATATGTAGACAGTATCTTAAAGCCATTTATTGAAAAAGAAACTCAGATATGCAGAGACTCATGGAGTTTCCTTGAAAGCATTAACAAGATACCTTTCGACCCAAGTTTAATACTTATGACTGTAGACGTGAAGGACTTGTATACTGTCATCCCACAACAATTAGGATTGGAATGGGTCAGGGATTTTCTTGAATTTAGAAAAGTGGAGCAAAACATCATCAACACAACAGAAACTCTATTAGAGCTGGTGTTAAAATACAACTTCTTTGCTTTCAATTGTGCAACATATAGGCAGACCTCAGGAGTCGCTATGGGATCGCCATGTGGGGGAGCATTTGCCAATTGTGTCATGGCACAATGGGAAAACACACTGTTATTCAACAATGTCCTAATTAAAGAACATGTCGCCTAGTATACTAGGTACCAGGACGACATGTTTTTGTTATGGAAAGGGCCCTTGGATATGGTAACACCGTTCATAGAAGACATAAAAACGCTTACTGATTTTTTAGACTTCACATATGAGGTAAATAATAGTGAAATCAGTTTTCTAGACATAAAACTAAGTAAAGATATTAGGGAGTCTAGATTCATTAGTAAAATTTATCGTAAACCCACTTACTCTAATGGTTTTCTTCACTTTAGTAGCTGTCACCCTTCCCATCAAAAAAGAGCAGTAGTTAAAGGACAGATGGTAAGGGCAGCTTGTATGATCACTAAAGATGATGATTTTTTGGACGAATGTAGTAACTTGAGTAATATGTTTACAAACAGAGGTTACCCTGGGCCCTTGATATTGGAAGTTAAAGCTGAAGTGATGTTCAAAAGAAAATCAGGACATTTTAAACCTATTTTATGTAAACAAGTACTGCCTTCAGTTGTAACCCAAGATGGGGTTAGGGCTGAGGATAGAAACACTAACACAGCTAACATTGGAGTTAGATTTTTATGTACGTTTTCAGTTGACCATCACTTCATAAGAAATATTTTACAAAAGAATTGGGCAATTATAGTAGAGGACAAGCATCTACAGCACTTGTTTGGAGCCTCACCAAGGATAACTTATAGAAAAGGGTTTAGCTTGAAATCCTTGCTAGAAAGGAATAACAAAACCGCTTTCCAAAGGATAAAAGGGATGACCAAGTGTGGATCTTGTCACCAATGTAAATCTATACAGGAAGGGAACAATGTGTTTATAAATAGACAGAAATATAAAATTTTGGGAAACTTCAGCTGTGTTTCTAAAGCGGTGGTTTATGTAGCTAGTTGCAAGAAATGCCCGGCTTTCTACATAGGAAAGACCGAGCGGGTCTTGCGCAAGCAAATATACGAACACTTGTATGCAATAACTAGGAAAGACGTTAACAATGCATTAGCTTGCCATATTATGGAATATCATGATCATGTTTTTAACTTTGCTGTTTTAAAACAAATTAAGGATGATTCTAGGTCAGGCCCATGGCAAATCCTGTTAGAGAAAGAGGAATTGCTTTGGCAAATAAGGACGGCCGCACATATAAATCCAGGTTTAAATGAATCTATTTCTTTAACCTGTATATTAAAACTTTTAGCTTTAAGGAGATAGTAACTATAATAAGCATAGGGTGTATATATCATAAAATTAATATACGCATAAACAGCACAGTTGCACATTTGTGTATACAATTTTTTTTTTTTTTTTATTTTTTTATTTTTTTTATTTATTTTTTTATTTTTTTCTTTGTTTATTTTCAAAAGGCCATTTTTTCATGTTGATTTTTTAAAAAAGAAATTCAACAACTTGTAAAATTAACTTAACAATGAAAAAATTATATACCTTTATAGTTACCATGAATTAATCAGATAAACTGTGGTTTTCAATTTTTAGAAAACAGAATCAGACATTATAATTTTAATGCTGTCTATATTATACTATACTATATTATATTAGCATATATCCATTTATTATTTTTGTAGGAATTCATTTTAGTATGTATTTATTTTTGATTAACCATTTGTAAATATTATAGATTTTAAATAAATAAATACATATAAAACAGGTTAAAAAGGGATAAACAACATTTCATCTTCGTACTATTGTTATACTTTTCAACATACATCTAGGCACGAAGTTATCATTTAGACGTCAGGATTATTTACGTCTACTATCCGGCCTTTGAAACAGTGGCTGAAGATAATTTGATAACAAGTTGTCTTTGAATAATGAAACGAAGACTATTGTGTTTGTTTATCGTGCCCAATATACTTTTATTAGATACGAGCATATAGAGTAAGTGCATTCACACTATATTAAAACCTGTAGTTTAATATTTTTAAGAGGGTTGTAGGTTAACATCTATGATAGCGTATAACTAGTTGTCTGGATAACATAAGCTATCGAGAAATTTTTAAATGAGCTTTTTTTAAACAACACTAAGGCATTTAGTGAAATTATAGTACATGAATTTTAATTGTGATGTCACTAATTAATTAATTATCACCCTATTTAATGGGGAGTTGTTTTGTAACTCAGTGTTTTGTTTCGTCTGAAGAAGGAAGGATACAAAGCCTTCCGAAAGTGCTTGTTTAAAAATTAAAGTTCTAACGCTGAAGACCAAAGTTCCTGCCTTTTCATTCTACTCATTCATCTGGACACATTGCAGTCGTGGGATTATCGGATCCTGGTTGGGTGCTCTCTTTGCACTTTTTGTCTTTCCACAGTTTGTTTGGCGTTTTTCTTACGAGGAGTGGCTACCAAAGACATTTTAGAGGCTGCTACTTGGAGCTCCGTGCATACATTTGCCAAGCATTATAATCTACCTTTATACTCCAGATCCCGAGCAGGTTTTGCCACTGCTGTTTTGCAAGGGATTTTAACTACACCATAATCTTCTTAGTGCCTCCTCCCCCAGTTTGGCTATGGTATTCTAACCATATGTTAGGACTGCAGATGCATCCTTGAAGGACATAGTACAGTTTTGTACCTACCATAAATGTAGATGTCCGAGAGGTATGCATCTGCAGTCAGGATTACCCACCCTCCTTCCCCTCTGTGGTACTCCTAGGGTATTTGCCCATCTTGTAGCTAGCTGGGGGAATCTATTATGGTGTATTTGTTTGTATATATGTATATACATGTTTATTTTTATTTGCTCTCTACTGTTTGGAATCATTTCCATTTATCCAAATTTAGCCTTCCTAGAGGGCACCTGGCATCTGGGGCAAGAAACACTGAGGAAAATGGCGTCAGCTGATGCCTTTATACCCAATTGACAGCAGCTATGACGTCGGGTGAAGTGCGACATCAGCCGAGGCCAGACCCAGACTTTGGAATCCGGCCGACTGAAGGGCTGCCTGAGGCAGGACAACCCATATGTTAGGACTGCAGATGCATACCTCTCGGACATCTACATTTATGGTAGGTACAAAACTGTACTTTATTGAACAGCTAAAACAGGTAGGAATTCTTGTTGAATGCCCAGATTCACCCTGCAATACTCTGTTGTTTCCTGTAAAGAAACCGGATGGGTCATGGAGGTTGGTTCAGGATTTACAAGCAGTTAATTCAGCTGTGATCCCAAGAGCACCAGTGGTCCCTGACCCCTATACATTACTTAATGATTTACTACCTCAGCACAGATATTTTTCTGTCATAGATATAAGCAATGCTTTTTTCTCCATACCATTACACAAGGAGAGTAGATTTTGGTTTGCATTCACTTTCCAAGGTAAAAGATACACATACACCAGATTGCCACAGGGTTATTGTGAGAGTCAACAATATTCGCTCAAGAAATGGCTGCGAATTTAGCTCAGTTTGTTCCCCCAGAGGCAAGCCAGGTCCTGTTGTATGTAGATGATATTTTATTGGCCTCACCCACGCAGGAGAGTTGTAAAAGGGATACGCTAGCCCTTCTTAGTTTTTTAGCTGAGCAAGGACGTAAAGTAAATAAAGAAAAGTTACAATTGTGGAAAGCACAAGTAAAGTACTTGGGTTATTTAGAAGTTGGATTCCTAATTATGCTGAAGAAGTAGGGCCATTGACCGCACTGATCTATGACACTCCCATGGCAGCTAAAAGTAATATACAGTGGACAGATAAAGCAATACAAGCATTTAATAGAATTAAGCAATTGATAGCAGGATCCTCTGTTTTGGGTTTTCCGAACTATTCTAAGCAGATTGTACAAATGGTTGATTGTAAGGGAGGATATATGACTTCGGTTCTGGTACAGGTACATGGGGATAAACAGAGACCAATAGCTTTTTATTCCTCCAGATTAGATCCTGTTGCAAGGGCATTGCTGCATTGTGTTCAAGCTGTAGTGGCAGCCGCCATGGCAGTGCAAGCCTCAGCATCATTAGTTTTGTTTCACCCATTAAAATTGTGAGTTCCACATTCAGTAACTACTATACTTTTGCAAGATAAGATAACCTTTTTATCTCCTAGTCGACATTTGTCATGTATGACAGTGCTGCTGACACCGCCACATATGACCATAGAAAGATGTACTACTCTTAACCCGGCGACACTTTTGCCGACTCCAGAAGAAGGTACTCCACACGTTTGTTTAGAGAGCATTCATGACAAAGTACTTCCACGACCAAATTTAACGGATATTCCGTTGGTAGATTCTGATCTTGTTTTGTTTGTAGACGGATCAGCAAAGGAGGACACTGTAGGAAGAACACTAGTAGGGTATGCTGTCACCACAGAAACTGAAGTTTTGGAAGCAAAAGGATTGTCAAACATTTATTCTGCACAAGCAGCTGAGTTAGTGGCTTTGACTCGAGCTTCTACCTTAGGGGAGGGTAAAAAAGTGACAATTTATACAGATAGTCAATATGCTTTCTCTACTGTACATGTTTTTGCTCAACAATGGAAGAATAGGGGAATGGTTACTGTGACAGGCAAACCAATAAATCACAGAGATTTAATTTTACAGTTGTTAGATGCAGTGCAATTACCACTTCAGATAGCGATATGTAAATGTTCCGCACATACTAACAAAAAAGATCCTGTCTCCAGGGGAAATGCTTTTGCTGATATGGCTACAAAAAAGGCAGCTCAAGAAAATGATTTGCTTTTACATGACACTGATTTAGAGCCCGGACACCTCTTAGACTTAGAGACACTAAAAGTAAACCAAACATTGACAACACAGAAAGAAAAATGTCGTTGGGTGAAATGTGGTATCACTCAACAGGATGGGTTGTATAGGGCATCAGATGGCAAAATGGTATTACCCTCAAACCTTTTTAGGTATGCTGCATTGGTTAGCCATGGACCTGCCCATGTAGGAGTACAGACAATGGTTCAAATAGTGTCTAAGGTGTTTTGGTGTAAAGGATTTTCAACTTATGCAAAGCAGTTCTGTTTATCTTGTTTATTATGTGCAAAGTATCATGCTCGGGGGGGGGGGAGTTAAAAAGTCTCAGCAGGCATTCCCTACCCCTCCATATCCATTCCACACACTCTGTATGGACTTTATTGAGTTGACACCCTCAAAGGGAAAAAAGTTTTGTCTAGTCATAATTGATGCTTTTCCTAAGTGGGTAGAAGCTTTTCCAGTAAAGCATCCTGATGCACACACAGTAGCAAAGCTTTTGACAACAGAAATAATTCCCCGATTTGGCCTTCCAAGGCGCATTTATAGTGATAATGGGTCTCATTTTGTAAGCCAGATTGTGCAGAAGTTGGGTCAAGTGTTTCAAATTGATCTCAAGTACCATTGTGCTTACCATCCGCAGTCAGCTGGACTGGTGGAGAGACACAATGGTGTCCTGAAGAGTAAACTCCGCAAACTGATGGCAGAAATGCATAGATCCTGGACTGCATGCCTTCCATTGGCACTCCTGTACATGCGAATCTCACCCTCCTACAAAGGACTTACACCATTTGAACTTTTGTTTGGGAGACCATATTACGTCCTGCAGTGGCAAGGATTGTTGCCAGCGGAACGTGAGGGGGGTGAGGATCTGGCAGATTATATGAAGAAGCTGCTAAATGTCAAGTCTCTTGCAAACAATGACTCCTTTGCAGATTCCAGAAGTGAAACCTTGTTAAGCATGGCACCCGGGGACTGGGTGTGGATCCGAATTGTGAAGAGAAAGAACTGGTCATCCCCCAGGTGGGAAGGTCCATATCAAGTACTTATCTGGACACCTACGGCTGTAAAGATCGCAGAGAGGACTTCGTGGATTCATATCACCCACTGTAAAAAACTTAAGACTTTTCCTTCTGCCATTGATGTTGGTCAGACTCCATCGGACCCCTGAACGCAAAGTCTGACTACAAAGGAAGGGATGGCCATGTTCAACTGGTACTTGAACTGTTACGTGATGATGATTTTGGTGGCGAAAGTAAATATGTCCATACGAGAAGGAACAGTTGTGAGAGAAAAAGGAATGGTGGTGCTGCAAGCGCAAACAGGTGTTACTACTGTGTTCAAGGTAAAACTTTGTGAAGGAATTTTGGACTGTTCTAAATGGAACAATAATGATTTCTTGACTTGTGCAAAATATTTGTGCAATAGAGACTGTGCGTCCTGGTCAAATGTTTGGTGGTCAACAGATGTGACTGGATGGGAAACAAGTGGTGCAGTGATACCAGAGAAAGATAAAAGCAGGCAACAAAGAATAAACATTGCGCATTTCCAAGGTACCGAAGTAATTACTATAAACATTGTGTCACCACAATAAAGTGATTCAGGAGTTTATGGAATCGGAGTGTCTCTTCCAATTGGGACTGATCCTTTGGGGACTCTCCAACTTAAAGTACAAAGCCTTAAAAATGCTACAAGTAAAGCAGATTTTGCCTTCACAGAAGAAGAACAATTGTTACTCGAGACGGGATTCGTACACCATAATGAATGGTTATCTTGGGTTAGATATAGTACCCGAGAGGCACATCGTGAGAACTGTGTTTCTTGTGCTGAAGGTAAACAGCAACTAGCGACAGTCCCATTGATGCAAGATGAAGGTAACCTAACGTGCCTGTTAAAGTTATTCTTCAACAAAACTGAAGATAAATGCAAAAATGAAGCTCAGCGTTTTCCAGTCATAAGCAAAGTTGAGAAACCGCCTACAGCGATTTCCTATCCAGGTTCGTATATATGCATTTCCAGAGATGGCACAGGAAAGAATTATGGCAATATGGGACAGAACTATTGCAGTGTTACTGTGAATGGCAATGAAAATCCATTTCTGGAGAACCAAACTCATAGTTTAGCAGACGTTTGGTGGTTATGTGGAGACAACAAACTCAGATCAAGGCTTACGATTCCCTGGAAGGGAACTTGTGCACTCGTAAAGTTAATTCTGCCATTCTACATTTTCCCAGTTCCAGCAAGCAATTTTGTAAAAGAAGCTGAAATAAAGCCGAGGTGGTTGAATAAGAGAAAAAGAGAGGCACCGAAGCAATCCTTCGATAGCAGCGTCTACATCGATAGCATTGGCATACCAAGAGGCGTGCCTGATGAATACAAAGCAATAAACCAAATAGCGGCTGGTTTTGCATCCATCTTTGTCTGGATTCAACCCAATAAGAATGTGGACTGGATCAACTACATTTACTATAACCAGCAGCGTTTTGTGAACTATACCAAAGATGCATTAAAAGGTATTGCTGAACAACTGGAGGCCACTTCGTAGGTGGCATGGCAGAATCAAATTGCATTGGTTATGCTCCTGGCCAAAGAAGGAGGAGTTTGCAAGATGTTTGGGACTTTCTGTTGTACATATATTCCGAACAACACTGCCCCTGATGGGAGCATCACTCGAGCTTTGAAAGGTTTGGAGATGTTATCCGAAGAATTGGCAGAGAACTCTGGGGTAAAAAATCCCTTTACAGACTTTCTACAAGCGTGGTTTGGAAAATGGAGTCATCTCATCAGCAGTTTCCTGGTGTCCGTCGGAGTCGCTGTGGCTATCGTGGTGGTATGTGGTTGCTGTTGTATACCCTGTATCAGAGGTCTTCTACAAAGACTGGTTGATACTGCTGTTACAAAGACGATGTACCAGCAGTTGCAACAGACTGGTGAAAGTGAATACATTGAAATGTGACTTTTGCAAATTTTTTGTAGTTTAAAAGTTTGTCTTGCAAATGAAGTAATGTATGCAAAGAAAAACTTAGTTTTTACCATATATTGCTGAAATAAAAAGACAAATAAAAGTGTTTTGAGGGGGGAAATGTTAAGAGAAAAAGTTTTAAAACATACTGTTATTTGTCTCTTTCTCCCATCTAGCAAAATGAATATGCTATTTGCTGAAGTGTTGGTAAGAAAAGGTCATTGAACCATGTTTATTAAGGATGGGCTTTATCTGTGATAGATGTAGTTTTCTTATGAAGTTGAATAACATCTGTTTTCTATATTTCTGAATAAAGAAAGCTAATTGCAGTTACTGAGGCAGGCTGTGTGCCCTGGAAAATTCCAGCTACCACTGTTGAACCCTGTACCTTTTTGAACATTCTGTACTAACTGTGGTTTTGAGGTAAACATTCTACACTAGCTGTGGTTTTGAGGTAAAACATTTTTTTCTGAGGTAATTTGTGATCCTAGATGTTTTTCATAGCCAACTGTCAACTGTTAGAAATGTAACAAAAGCTATTTTGGCTAGTAACAGGAAAGTATAAAAGTTGATGTCAGTAAACAAGCTGATCAGATTGAGATCATCTTGGCCAACATGCTGCTGTAATCTGGTTAGCTGCAAATAAAGAAGTTTTTCATCACCTTAAGCAGATGTGACTCGCTTGATTTTTTTCTTCTGACACTTATATCATCTGAAAGTTTTCACAACTTTCAGTTGTGCTTTTAGTTCCTCATCTGATGAGCTGTACAGTTTTAAATGATCGACAAAGGGAAGATGAGAAGTCTTTACACTTTGTTGTTTTATAGGAGCCAAATTATAGCCATGGCCTAAGCTGTTAAGTAGACAGCTTAATAGGTTAAGGGTAAGACAGAATAACAGCACCGACAGAGAGGCACCCTGGAATATCCCCCTTTGAATTTTTATCCCTGGAATAATAATTTGTCCTTTATCATGATTTAATTGTAAAGTGGTCTGCCACTGTTTCATGCCACTGTAATGTAGTCTATCAGTGTAGGGTGTACATTTTTAAGTACTCTCTTATCCATGAATGTGGGATACTGTCAAATCCTTTTTTGTAGTGAGTCCATGCCATACTTAGATTCTTCCCCTCTTTAGAGTACTCCACTATGACTTTATTTAACAACAAATGATCCTTTGTTCCATATGACGTTCTTTTATTGCCCTTTTGTTCTACTGCCATAATTGAGTTTTCTTCTAAATGACTATAAACTCATCAATTCCAGTGTATAGTTTAGACATCGTCGGAAGGCAAATTATTGGTCTGTATGTTTTAGGGTAGTTTGCAGGTTCACTCTTATGAAGTAGCATTGTTTTTCCTGTTGTTATCCAGGTTGGTGTCTGTTCAGGGGGCGCACATAAATAGTTCTTACTCATAGCTAAATCTTCGTGCAAAGATGTTAATACTTTTAACTAGAAGTTAGGTACTGCATCTGGGCCTGGGGTTTTCCAGTTGGAGGCTTTTCTTAATTGTGTGTGTATCCAAAATGTGTTCTGCATCCAAAAATGTCTGATTCTCCAGGAAAACATATTTTGAAGACAGCTGAGGTTCAACAGCTTGAATCTCACACCTGCTTCTTGACATTCCCTGATAGTTGGGATACATTTGCTACTCTTCTACGTGGTGTACAGTGAATAATCATTTCCACAAACACTCTGCTGTCTCCAATTTTTAATCCTTTTCCTTTCTTCCATAATTTTGTCAGACTCAACTCTTTATGCTAGTATGGTTACATTTATCTAATAATGTTCTTGGCTGTTTTCTTATGGTCTGGTTTGGAGCATGCACTCAGTGTGCCCTTTCACGTGACACATTCTGGTGTGGAATACCAGTCCAGTTGCATGTTTGTGCTTTCATAAAATTAAGACAAGTCTGTTCCTTCCAGTTCCTCTGGTACATCAGAAAATCTCATGTTTTCTCTGCATGCTCTGTGTACTAACTCTTAACATTTTTTGAAATTTCTCTTGTTGAGAGGTCTCCTACTCAGCCAGCCTTACCTTCATTTCATCCTCTGTTTTTTGCAGTTTTATCACTTCATATGAATAGCTAGTTAAAGCTTCTATTTTCCCAGCCTTTTGTTATTTAAGATGATATACTCCCTCAGTGTTTCCTATACTATAATCACCTACAAATGCATTATTTAAGATGATATACTCCCTAAGTGTTTCCTATACTATAATCACCTACAATAGCATTTGATTTATTTTTTCCTTTGAATTACGGGAACCCATAATCTGAAGTAGGGAGTTCATTTGTCAGCAACCTGTGGGTCTTGGATCCGATATCGGATCCGAGCCGGCAACTTGTTTCTCCTCCCCTCACCCATAATCTCCTGCTAACCCTCCATGACCTCAGATCTAGTTTGCCGTGCTTGTGGATAGCTGGACTTCTGTGAGCTCGTCTAGTACTTGGCAGTTAAGTTTATATTTTTCTGTCAACTTTCTTATTTTTTCACAAAAATATTAAGTGTGTAAGTGTTAGGTTCCCTTTAGAGTAAAAATAATTTCTTTTAAGTAGTTTTCTCTCCCTTCGCTGGTCGTTAGAGTGTGTGTGTTGTGTATTGTGTTTTGAGGCTTGTGTGTGTTTACTTTTCTTTAAGTATGGCTGAGGCCCCAAAAGTCATTTTTTCTAAATGTACCGAGTGTGGCCATAAGCTCACCCCGGCTGATGGCCACACTCGGTGCGTTCGGTGCCTTGGGGTTGAACACCTCACCTCAGGCTGTACCATTTGTGCAGCGTTCAACCCCAGGGCACTGAAAGAGCGGAGGTCGAAGCTGGTCTTGGCGGGACTTTTACCCCCGGACTCGGCTCCGGCCTCCGCTGCTCCCGTGGCTCCACCACAGGCTGTGGTTGCTGCCATTCCTGCCCCCTTCTTCCATCCAGGACTCAAACTCCCGCTAACGTGTCGGAGGACAGGGAGGCCAGGAGGGAGAAACGGAGGGAGAAGCACGAGAAGCTGCGGGCCGAGACCTCCGTTTCAGCCCCGCCAGCTAAGCGGGCTTCTCCCTCCACTGCTTCTAGGTCTCCTCCTCATCGGCTCCGATCCCCTTGTTTCTCCCCAGGGCCCGAGGAGGAGGAGGCCCGATCTCCATCGAGGTCATCGAGGCGGCATTCTAGGCCTGCCTCGGTGACCTCTTCGAGATCGACCTTTAGTATGTCTGATGCAGACTTGGACCGGATGATGCGAAGGTTCATCCAGGCCCAGCTGCAGATGGGAGTGCTCTTGTCCCCCCCCCCTTCGGGGGGGGAGATCGACACCTTTTTTCCATCCTGTTGCTTCTTCTCCGACCTGCTATCTGGGTTCGGAGTGTTCGGAGCCGAGCAGCGTTGGAGCCGGGGGTGGGTCGGCGCCGACAGTACTTGGTACTTCGGATCCGACCCTGCCCTCGAGCCTGTTGGATCCGACCTCTCGGAGCCGTGGCCCGAGCTTCGGATCTGAGGGATTCAGTGTGCCTTCGGCTTCGTCCAGGTCAGAGCGCACTGGTCCTTCGGATCCGATGGTCTCGGCACCGGTTCCGATCCCTTCATCGGATCCGAGTGGGAGCCGACTTTTGGATCCAAGAGAGAGTGGTTCCCCCTCGGCTTTCGATGTTGTGGAGAGGGCTCTGTTGAGAGCATCCGGACCCCCGGTCCTCATCTCGGCTCCTCCCTGCACTCCCTCTCTGTTGGGCCAGGCTTCCATCACCCGGCCAAAGGGACAGCCTGCTTCAATGTCCCAGATGGTTCCATTGGAACAGGATGTTGCTGGCGAGGCCTCCTCGGACAGCCCCCCCGAGAAAGTGCCCCGCAAGCATAAGTGCAAGAGGAGGCACGTGGACTCCCCTGAGTCCTTAACTGAGGACATGGGCTTGGAGGAAGGGGAAGGCTCCCCAAGATCACCCCCTGAGGATGCCTCCTTTGGAGACATCATGGAGATGCTGAGGATCAGAGGTGGGTGGTCTGCCCCCAAGTCTTCCTCCAACGAGTCCGTGTTTCTGGAGGCATTCAAAGCAGGCCTGTCTACCTCTTTGTGTCCCCTCCGGCCGACCCCTTGGTGGACCTCATTACCACCAGGGCATGGAAGGATCCGGACACCGTGGAACCAATACCAAAATGCCCGGACAGAATACTTAGCCCCCCCTCAGACCGATCGCACTGGAGTAAGGGCCCCCCCATAGATGCCATGTTGACGGCGGCAGCCACGAAGAGGGAACTGGCTCAGGAGAGCCCCTCAGTCCATCCACCGAGCAAGGAGTCCCGCTCGAGGGACCGCTTAGGGAAGCAAGTTTTTAGTTCAGCGACCTTCTCGGTAAGG
This sequence comes from Protopterus annectens, assembly GCF_019279795.1. Taxonomy (NCBI): domain Eukaryota; kingdom Metazoa; phylum Chordata; order Ceratodontiformes; family Protopteridae; genus Protopterus; species Protopterus annectens. The sequence goes on along the minus strand of NC_056750.1, from coordinate 549,258,266 downwards.
TCTCTGAACTATATGGCACATGTCATCAGGATGCAGTGGGATCTTATCAAAGAATATGCTGCCTCCCCTACTGAGTCCATGTCGGCGGATGACAAGCAATTGTACTCCACCTGAATGGCCACTCTGAGATCAATTTCAAATACCTCAATGCGGCTATTGTCCCACGCCACAGAGGGAGCTGCTAGGGCTAGCAGAGCAGGCCTAGTCATGAGACGTCAGGCCTGGCTCCGTCATTGTGACTTTGCGGAGCCTTTTAAAGCGTCTTTTGTGAACGCCCCTTTTGATGGTTCTGCCCTATTTGGCAAAACGCTTCGCGAGACACTTGTCCAGAGCGAGAAAGACGGGAAGACATTGTCTGCCATCGGAGTCCACTTCTCTGCTCCCCAGCCGTCCTTTTCGAAGAACCAAAAGGGTCAGAAGAAGATGTGGTTCTGGAAATCGCAACATTCCCAACCCGCTCTGGACAACCAGTCCTTCCGTGGCAGAGGAGGACAGGGAGGACGCCGCCCCAGGGGCAGAGGGGCTCCGAGAAACTTTGGGTCCAGAGAACCTTTCTCTGAACGGCCGACGCAGCAGCCCTGAAGGGTTGCCCGGCTGCTCCACTCTGGAGGCAGTCGGGAGGCGCTTCTCGGAGCACCTAGTGGCATGGGAGTCCATCACAACAGACCGCTGGGCGCTTCTCATTATATCCAGAGGGTACAAAATACCATTACTCCATGTCCCCAAATTCAAGAACCTCCTCGATGTACCACCCGATCAGAGGGAGGCCGCAGCCACAGAAATTCAGCAGCTGCTAAGAAAAAGAGCCATCCAGCCCATCCCCCAAAACCAGCTCGGATAAGGGTTCTACTCCAGGTTCTTTTTGGTGCCAAAAAAGACGGGGGACTTGAGACCGATTCTAGACCTTTCCCACTTGAACCTGTCAGTAACCAAGGAAAAATTCCGAATGGTCACTCTTCAATCTATTCTCCCCCTTCTAAGGGAGAACAATTGGATGTCCTCTATAGACCTCAAGGATGCATACTACCACATTCTAATGGACAGACGATCCAGGAGGTTCCTCCGCTTCCGGCTGGGAGCCAGTCACTACCAGTTCAGGGTCCTTCCCTTTGGCCTCACCACAGCCCCCAGGGTGTTCACCAAGGTATTAGCAGTGATTACGGCCCACCTGAGACTCCAGGGAATACAGGTCTTTCCGTACCTGGACGACTGGCTCCTGACCTCCCCAACAAGGCATCTACTTTGCTCAGCCAGAGATTTCTTTCTCCGCCTAGCCCCACAGTTAGGCATCACCATCAACGCCGACAAATCCCTTCTGGCCCCGACACAAGTCATAGAATTCATAGGAGCCAGAATAGACACCAGAGAGCTACGAGCCTTTCTAACGTCCGAGAGAATCCGGAATTTGCAACTCCATGTGCGGGCTATCCTCCAATCAGAGACTTCACCAGCGGAATTGGTCCTGAGGGCACTAGGCTCCATGGCAGCAGCGATTATGCTCCTTCCATGCGCCCGTCTGAACATGCGGGTACTGCAATGGACACTTCTAGTGCAATGGTCCTTTCTATCCCTTCCTCTTCACCACCCCATTGCTATCAGCAAGGTTTGCAGGAGGGCTCTATTATGGTGGCTCCAAGCTTCGGACCTCCATACGGGCTGTCCCTTCTGCACCTCTCCCCCTCTCGCCTCGGTGACCACGGATGCCTCCCGCCTCGGGTGGGGGTGGGGGGCATTATTCAGGCAGGACGGTCCAAGGCATGTGGAACGACACAGAGACCTCCCTGCATATCAACGTTCTGGAGATGAGAGTGGTGCTGTTCGCGTTGCAAGCACTTCAGGATCTCCTCCCCATAGGAACGATTGCAATTCAGTTGGACAACATGTCGGTTGTCTGGTACATCAACAAACAGGGGGGAACCAAATCTTACCCTCTATGCCGCAAAGCCATGAGAGTGTGGGAATGGGCGATCTCCACCAACCGCTTTCTGATTGCAACGGACCAACATCCTAGCGGACAAACTCATTCGCACCCTTCTTACCCCGTACGAGTGGTCTCTCAATCCACTAGTAGCGAAGCAGATATTCGCAATATGGAGGCAACTCTGCTGCGATCTTTTTGCATCTCCCTCAAACACCAAATGCGGCAATTTCTTCGCTCTGATTCCCCCTCCAGGGGAAACTCCAAGAGACGTTCTGGTGCATGCTTGGCCACCTGGTCTACTTTATGCCTATCCTCCTCTACCCCTGATGCTGCAACTCTTACAGAAAGCCTCGCGGTTGGGGAGCAGGATGATCCTCATTGCCCCATTCTGGCCTCGGCAAATTTGGTCCCCTTACCTGTGGTCTCAGCTAGTGAATCCTCCTTGGATTCTGGATCCCAGTCCGGATCTAATCTCCCATCCGTCGAACTTACCGACCCCAAACCTGGGCAATCTGAAACTGACAGCTTGGTTGCTCCAGTTCCACTCCTAGTTAGGACTCCCGGTATCTCTTCACCAGTCAAAGCCATCCTTGTGGCAGCGCATAAGCCCTCCACCAGGAAAGTGTACCACAGTAAATGGAAATGTTTCTCCATCTGGGTGGAGCATCATGATCTAGATCCCTTTACGGCTCCTCTTCCGTCCATATTAGACTTCCTAACCGAACTTTTTCAGGAAGGCGCTAGTTGTTCAACTGTCAAAGTGCAATTGGCAGCCATCTCACATTACCATGTGGGACATGATACAGGGCCTTTGATGTCGGCCAAGTTGTGTAAAACCTTTCTCAAGGGCACCTTCTTGCTTAGACCCCCTGTAAAAGAAGCCGTACCTCCGTGGGATCTTTCACTAGTTCTTCAAGCCTTGACTGCTCCACCTTTTGAACCCGCTGCTTCAGTAGATCTCAAATTCTTGTCCTGGAAAACAGCATTCCTTGTAGCCATCACTTCAGCAAAAAGAGTTTTGGAGCTTCAAGCTCTTTCTGTGAAGCCTCCTTATTTGATCTTTCACCCAGACAGAGTGTACCTCAGGATCAATTCCTCTTTTCTTCCCAAGATAGCATCAGAAACCAACATAAATCAATCCATAAACTTACCGGTTTTCTTCCCTAAATATCAGAATAAAGGAGAGTACAAGCTGCACTCATTAGATGTTCATAGGCAGCTTCGCTTTTATACTCATAGAACAGCTGGTCATAGACAATCCGACCAGCTGTTCGTTTCCTTTGCCAAATTTAATTTGGGGAAAGCAATATCAAAAGTATCTCTATCATGCTGGATTTCTCAATGTATCCTATTGGTGTACCAAGCCTCTGGGAGACCCGCACCGGAAGGAGTTCGCGCACATTCCACTCGTTTCATCTCTACTTCTGCGGCCTTCAAGTCTAGAGTTCCATTGGATGATATTTGTTTGGCAGCCACTTGGGCTTCATCTCATACCTTTATTAACCACTACAAACTGGACGTGATTTCTAGAGGGAGAGCATCCTTTGGCTCTGCGGTGCTTCGCAATATCCTTCCATGATGGCCACTCAAGGTTCAGGTAGCTGGGGACTCTGTCCCACAGGTTGCTGACAAATGAACTCCCTACTTCAGATTAAGAAGTTATGTACTCACCATAACGTTCCATCTGAGTAGGTAGCTTCATTTGTCTGCAACCATCCGCCCCTCCTTCCCCCTGGCCTTCTTCGGATCTATTTTAGTTGGATACCCGTTTTCGGGTTTATATTGAGGGGCAAACTCGATCTGAGGTCATGGAGGGATAGCAGGGGATTATGGGTGAGGGGAGGAGCTAGGAGCTCGGATCCATTAGCTTGAAACAAGTTGCCGGCTCGGATCCGATATCGGATCCAAAACCCACAGGTTGCAGATAAATGAAGCTACCTACTCAGATGGAACGTTATGGTGAGTACATAACTTCTTATTTTCTGCCAGAGCTGAAGCTTGAACTGCTTTTTACTGAAAAGGTGAGGATTCTTCCCAGTCAATGTTTTTTTTTTTTCCCATCTTTTTCTGGTTGATTTTCTTTCAGGTTTTTTTCTTAGCTGGCATCCAGGCAGTGTACTTACTAGCCAGTAACTGAATGTTACTCAAACTGACAATGTAATTCACTGTTATTCCTCAGTTTCTTTTTTCACACTTAGAGAGCTGAATTTAAGCTCTTGATCTGTGTGCACCCATCTTGGAAGTCTTATGGAAACAGGCTACTTGAGACATTTGTCCATAAAGAAATAGAGATTAATGCACAGTAGCATGATATATAGGTTTATTTGAAAAAATTGCAGCAGTTGTAGTAGTCAGGTTTGTTTTTGGAGTAGTCATAAAATACTGTGAGTTTTTTTTTTCTTTTCTTTTTTTTTTCCAAAGTTTGTTTTATGCAGGAAGGCTACTACTTAGTTGGCTGGATTTTACTAAGGAGGTACTGAGAACAGTGGTAGTACAGGAAGGAGAGAAGTTGGTAAGGACAAGATCAAGAAGATCCTCATCTGCCTTTGATCAGCGTAATAATTATCATTAAGGGAAAAAAGCATCTGTGATGCAGAAGAGATAGACCTCTACTAGTACTGTTTACAATATCCACACAAAGAAGTGGCTTAATTTTCCTTTCTCTTTCCTTAGGTATCCCTCCTCATAAGTACCATTACATTGATGATCTTGTAGTAATTGTGCCGCAAAATGTATGGGAGTATCTCTACAGCAGGTAAGTGTTTAGCTGATGGTCCCGTGAGTAGAAAATAGAAATTTTTGTTCCTTATTCTTACTTTCTTTTGAGATAGGGTGTTCTAATTTGGCAGCAGACATGCACATTAGTGGAAATCTATTCTGAACATATTCTTTTGTCTGAAAATCTCAAGTTTTATCTTTAAAAATGCGTTAAAATATATTATCTAACATGAATGTTAGCTGTGATGAAGAATGGAAACTTGAACTGTTGGCATCATTCTTCAGTCCACGGGTGTTATCAGAACTTCAGTAATGTAGAATGGCCGTTTAATGATGCAATACCATATATACTGTTGTTTAATAGGTATAATTCTGAAGCACGGAGGAGTCAACATTTTACAAAATAAATTTCATCAGAGAGACATAAATGAAGTTAACACAAGTCAGAGACGAATGTATGATCATCATTTGATCACTGCAGCAGCTTAAGCTATATGGGTTATATCTTGCCTAGGTTGTAACAGCTGGCCACCTTTCAAAGCCTAAGGGAACTTTGCACAAATCTAGACCATTGAAAGCTCAAATAGAGCAACCAGAAAGCCAGTTGTCTGTGCTTCAAGCCATTCAGAACTTTCCTGCCATAGTAGAGCACGTTTGTGGGTTTTCAAGAATTGTTGGACAGGTAGCATTTCTCCATTGCTAGACATATAAGTTCCTTAGGGGGAACCTTCCAGTTATGAGTTTTATGACTCAGGTACTACTTTTTTTACAAGAACTGTCTATTTTTGCCTAGGTTTTACTGTTTTTGAGGACTGTCTGGAGACATTTCTGTCAGCTGAAGCAGTGCGGTTTATTTGACTCTCTATATTGTGAACTTCATTTTTCATTAAGTTTACTTTATAAAGTGCTTTTAGGGGCTTTGGCAAATATTTTGTGCGTGTTGCTGTGTAATCATTGTGGGGACACTGATTTTTTCATACTTCCTTGTTTACTGACTTAGTGATACTGCTGACCCATGTTTCTGGTTTCTTTCTTGGTTTAACCAAGGAACAGCTTACTTGTTCCTCTGTTCTTTTTCTTCCAATCGCAAGATGAAAAAAATTACTAGAAGTCCTTTGCCAGTTAAATACTTTGTTTTCTTTTCTCACCTTCAGATAGGTGAATGTGCGGTGGCCATTTTTGATTTCTCAGGCGACTCATCTTTTTCACTCGTTTCTGCTGGTGTAGTCCCTTTAGCCTCCATAGACTTAAGAGCTATACTTCTCTGTGTCTGTTGAAGTGTCCTCAGCAAGGATGGGAGAACCACTCTTGTTGGTCTTAGAGGAAAGTAGGAGGAATCTTTTTCTGCCTAGTAGGCTAAGATGCCTGATCCCTGGGATGATGTTCATGTCTTGTGTCAGTCTGCTTCTTTGGAATTTCTTGTTTATTTATTTTATTTTACATTTGTTGACTGGGATAGTCAAACTGGATATATGTCCATTTTCAGCGAAGGGCCAGGGAGAAAAGATCCAGTTGCACAATTAGAACATCAGACATAAGAGACAAGCATAATTATCAAAGTAGTTACTAGTAGCCCTCTAGTAGGGTCTTACAGTAGACACTGTGTGTCACATTATACAAAACTAGCAGGATTACAACAAACTGTTTTGAGCAGGAAATGCATACAATGCTATAGATACTATACAGTAACCTAAGATACACTATATGCTAGCATACACAAAAAAAAAAAAAAAAAAAAAAAAAACAAGCAGGATGCTGCAAACTATTTGAACAAGATGTGCATACAGTACTATATAAGTACGATAGTTTATTTGGAAATTAGTCCGGGTTGGTACAGGGCAAAGCCAGTGTATATTAAGATACCGTTTGAGGCCTTTTTTGAAGAGACTTAGAGAGTTTCAAGGGTAAGTGTGGAAGGAGGCGAGTTCCAGGTTTTGCCAATGAAGTTGGCAAACAGAGAGTCACCAGCTGAGTTAGTAGCTTTATAGGTTTGGTCTAATAGTTTATTGGATTGGATGAGCGTAGTAGCATTGAGTTACTGTATGATTTTATAATATTTTTAAGTGTGGGAGTGTTTTCAGGTTGGTTGAGAATGTTGTGAGTTACTATGAGTTGATTAAATAGTAGTAAGCTGGGTAGTTCTAGCCACCCAAGAAGATGTGATGTGTCCTATATGTTGAGCCGGTGACAAATCTGGCAATATGGTTGTAAACAGTGAGAGAGCTTGTTGAGTTCAGTTTTGTTCAGATTGGAGAGTACAGGGGAAGCATGTAGAAGGGTAAAGAGTAGGTGAGAGTGGGTGATTGTGGTCCTAGCTATTTGGGTAAGAAAAGGTTTGCTTCTGTATAATGAGCCAAGCTTCTTATTAATGTTTTTTATGGTTTTGTTGACATGCAGATCAAATTTGAGATTATTATCCACTGTTACCCCTAAAAGCTTTGTATGGTTGTCAGGAGAAGTAGAGGTACTGTTGTTGGATGTTATAGAGAAGGAAAAAGGGGTGGATCTGTGAGTGAGGGTAATGAGCAGTTTAGTTTTGTTGGGATTTAGCAGCAGTAGGTGACTAGAGAGCCAATTTTCAACTGTATTAAAAGTGTTCTGAGTTAAAGTTTGCAGCTCTGAAGGGGAGGAGGCTGAGCAGATCAGGGTGGAATTGTCAGCATATTGGATGCAGGTTGCTTCAGGGATGGCAGAGTGAAGGTTGTTGATGAAGATAGAAAAGAGTAAAGGACCTAAACTTGAGCCCTGAGGGGACACCAAGGATGAGAGATAGCCGGGTGGACTGTTTGCCCTGCCATAGGATAGGATTGGAACCACTGAATGGCATGGTTATCCAAGAAAACGGATTTTAGGGAGCGGATGAGTAATTTGTGGTTGATCATGTCAAAGGCCTTTGACAGGCCTAAAAAGAGCACTGAAGATAGGTTATTGTTATTCCTGTTTTGGTTTATGGCATTGGTAAGGAAAGGAGGGTGGATGTGGTGCTGTGATATGGCCTAAAGCCATGTTGAGAGTTGGCCAGGAGACTATTCTGAATGAGATAGTCCATAAGTTGCATATGGACACACTTCTCTATTATTTTGGTGTGTGGTGAAAGAATGGCAATGGGTCTATAGTTGGACATTTCCGTTGAACTACCACCTTTGTGGAGTGGGATCACATGGGATATTTTCCAGATTGAGGGGATAGTGCCATCTATTAAGGTTTTATTGATTAGGATAGAAATGGGGTATGCTGTGGCGTCTGCGACTTTTTGTAGGTACTCTGCAGGAAGGTCGTCAGCAGAAAGGGTGGTTGGTTTTAATTTTTTGATTAGGGATCAGGTAAAAGTGATGGAGACAGGTTGGAAGTGAAAGGGAGGATGAGAGGTGGGTGTGTTAATGGTTGAGTTAGAGTGAGTAGGAGTAAGTCGGTTAGCTAGGGACTGATTTGTTTCAGTGAAGAAGTTATTAAAGGCACTAGCAATATTTTGTGGGTATTTATGGGTGGAGTTTGATGGGATTGGAGCAGTAGTTTGTCCTGGGTGAAGAAGTCAGTTTATACCTGCCCAGAACTTTTGTGGATTATTTTGATGCTTATGTTGGAGGTTCTGGTAGTAGCTTTTTTTGTGTAACAAAATGGATTTTTTTGTTTCATTCCTAAGCTGGCGATACCTTAATTGGTCTAGAGGGGCTTTAGTTGTATGCCAGTTGGACCAGGCTTTATTCCAGAGTTTGATTTTTAACTTGGTTTCCTTTGAAAGCCATGGTGCAGTATTTGATTTAGTTTTTATAGTACATGCAGGAGCATGAGAGTCAAGGATGGTCAGGAATTTAGCATTAAAGCAAGTCACTGTCTAATCTAGTGATAGATTTTTTAGGATTGACCAGTTGACTGACTTAAGTTCGTTTTGGAAATTAATAGGCTTGAAGTTTGTATTAGTTCTGATTGTTTTGTAAGTTATCTGGTGGGGGGGGGGGGTCTCTGCCTTATGCTTAATAATATAAGTTAGTAAGTGATCACTTAAGTCATCGGGGAGAGTCCTGGCTGTATGCAAGTTGGGATGGTTATTGATAAGTATCCAATCTAAGATACTTTCCCTGTTGGAGGGTTTGCTGATCTTAGTAGGGGAGGTTATTATTTGCATGAACCCAAACAGATTTATATGGGTTACTGGGGATTCTGCTGAGCAGGTGTGCCAGTCTGTGTTGAAGTCACCAAGAACAATGGTTTCTTGGGGGTAGGTAGTGGATAGCCAATGAAGGATAGATTCTAGAGTACTTATATTATTGCCAGGGGGAATGTAGACACAGACAATATTTATGCATTTGCAGCTGTTAATTTTTAGTTTGGTAATGAGGATTTCTGCGTTATTAAATGGGGACAGTTGTATGGGATCCATGTTGACACTTAGTGTGTTTTTGTAAAGGACTGCTATCCCACCTCCCTTCTTAGCAGTATGGTCTAATCTGTGTATTTTGTAGCCTGGGGGCAATACCTCATTGTCAGCAATAGTGGGTTTAAGCCAGGGTTCCATAAGGCACATTATATCTGGAGAATGAACTGCTAAGAGGTCATGAAGGTTAGAAACTTTATTGTTTATACTTCTAATATTTTAATGAAATGTCAGGAGAGAATTAGTGGGTCTGCTTATTTATGGGGTTGATGTTATAGACACTGTTGTCAGCAGTTGAAGATGGGCCAGGGTTGGGGTGAATGTCCCCCTCTATAAAGAAGATAGGGACATTGTTTAAAAGAAGAAAAAAGTTAAACATACATCTTCCTTGCCTCTGTTTCCCTAGATAAGGAAGATTTATTGGGCTTAACTCTGTGCTTTTTTTTTCATGTTCCTTTTGTACTCTGGATTTACTTATAATAGAAAAATAAACTATTGAGTTTCTGATTATTCCCGCTGTGATGAGTAGGGAATAATTTGCAGGGAGCAAATTAATTTATTTTCTCTTGGGCATCATATACTGTCTCTGAGGTGGGCATTTCGTCTGATTTTCCGTTGGAAGAATTTTCCTTTTCTGAAACCATTGCTTAAATGAACTAATATTTTTCAGTGGGAACAACATGACATTTTAGTTTCTTTGAAAAAAAGTATGAATTATTACAAATGGAATTTCCATAACCTATGGCTGATCATCTTGTACTTGTAGCTTTGGATGACTTTTTTTTTATTATTATTATTATAACGTGCAGTATGACTGATAGCGTACCGGCCATAAAATAGCAGACAGACTATATGAGGTTACTCAGTCTTATAAATACATATTTTTTATCCCAGATCTGACCCTGAAGTGATTTAATTGACAAACAACTTTTCTGCATATAAAATCTAGTAAATATCAATCCCCTCTCCCTTTGGCCAGGATAGGAAAGCTTTTGATAGATTTGGGAAAGGAGTATTTTCTTCTGTCCCCTTTATTTTCTAATTCTTAATGGTTTAACTCATTTGTTAAATTTTTTGTTCACCTGTTATGAAAATATGAGCAGTTTTACTGCCCCTCTTTCTCCCTTCTGAGGGTAAAGTTTGTTTAAATGCTTATGACTCAACTAATGTCCGAACACCAGCTAGTAGTTCTGTTATGACAAGATTTGCATGTTTACGTGCTCTAAATCTGCCTAAAGGTGTAAAACCTGAAATATAGAATTTTTCCGTTGAGTGGGGGTGTATTTGGACTGTCTGCTGCAGAGGTCCTGAAAAAAATTGTGATGAGAGGAAACTGATTCAGGGGTTGTCTCAGATTTTTCATTCTTCCATCTCCAAGTTTGTAAAAGGTTTCACACCTACCTCAGGACCTTTTTTATTAAAGGCAACATAAACAGAACCAATAAACCTCTGGAAAGCAGATATTTAAAATTTCGAGATGGAGGATTCAGAAAGAAAATGGGAGCATCCCAGAAGCCAGGATAGGCCAGCAAGTCTGAATGACTACCTTCTTATTGCCCCCCCCCCCCCCGACAGACCTTTAAACCTTCCCCAAAGTCTATCTCTCAGTTTCTGTCTTTGGCAGTAAATAATATCAGGGAAATGGGTTCTAAGAGTAATCTATCAGGGGTACAGGTGGCAGTGGGAGTCCCTTCCTGCTTTCAGGGACTCCTCTCTACTCAACAGATCACACTTTTTTTTTTTTTTTTTTTTGGCGTGTTCATTTATTTTCTCAGGGGTCATAATTTCTGTTCCTCTGCCTCTGGAAAGGAAAATATTTTATTCAGGAATTTTTGTGGTACCAAAGAAAGACTGCCTCATGGAGACCCGCCATAGGTATTTCATTTCTAAATCAGTTTGTGAAAGTCTGAAAGTTTAAAATGCTAATTCTATTTTGCATTTTTTAGTAACCACAGCTTTGAAAGTTGCTTATCATCATATCCCTATAACATCAGATTTCAAACATTTTTAAAGGTTTTCTGTGCCTGGGGTACAGTATCACTTCTGTGCATTACCCTTTGGGTTATCCACTGCTCAAAGAGTATTTTAACAAATGTCTAGCTGCAGTGATTACGTTTTGCAGACTTTCAGCTATCAAAATTTTTATGTATTTAGGCAACTTGCTTATCTTTGCAGTCTTTGTCGAGGTGTCAAGAATCTCCTTCACAGACTTGAGTTTCAGGAGAACATTCAAAAGGATTGTTTTACTCCTTCCCACAGGATTCTTTTCCAAGGGTAGCTCTCAGATACATCAGTTCAAAGAGCTTTTCTGCCACAGGAAAAAGTAGATCTATATCTTGAGCTATTCCTGAGTTATTCCACTCAGTCAAGGACTTCAGCAAGAGAATTTCTTAGCATGCTAGGTTTAATAGCATCTGTGATTCTCAAGATTCCGCTAGCCAGACTCCATGTGAAAAAGACTGAATGGTACCTGAAGTCTGTATGGTAACATCATCATCCCCTGACTTTTGAGATTCCGGTATTAGGATGTGTAATAAGGGAACTGCTTTGGTAGAGAGATTAGTTTTATTTGAGTCCTGGTTTCCCATTCTCCCTTACAGCTTCAGTATAGTGAGTAATAGAAGTCGTATCAGACTTTGCCAGGGTAGCTGTGTCTGTGGAGGTAAAAGTGCGGGGTCTTTGGAGCAAAAAAAGTCATAGCCAAATGTGAAGTCATAAGAGATGTTGGCAGTTATAAATACCCTCATTGCTGTCAATCATCTGGAGTCCCCAGGGCCTCCTCAAATGATTATAGACAAGTGATGTGGTACATAAACTAACTTTGGGGGGGGGGTCCAGATCTTACCCTGTTTACAGATTAGTCATGGTAGGTTTTGGATATAGCAGTTCAGCATAATCTCACTCTTCAGGTGTCTTACATTCCACTAGTGCAAACCATTGAGACAGACCCTCACAAATGGACACTGACTTGGGTTTTTTCCGGCCTTTTTTAACACCCTTATTAAATTATCACTCAAGACTTAGGCAAACATACATTAATATAAAAGAAAGCAAAAGCAAATCATAATGATATGTCTCTCGTATACATTATACATCAAATATGTTCTTTCTTACAGCTGTCATCAGTCTAGTATTACATACATTGCTCAGTTCCTGCCTTCCCTTAAGTCTCACTCATCTTACAGAGCATTATTCTGCTTATATTTTTACCATAATTTCCATTTATTTGTATGTGATTTGTTCCTTCCTTTTTCTAAAAATCCCACTTCCAGATCTTTTATGAGTGTTGCTATATTCAGTGCTTCAAATACAGTTGGGTTATACTTGCCAGGAGCAAAAATAGAAGATGTGAGACAGGCCTGAGAATGCCTTAATGCAAGGATCTGTTTTTTGTTAATGTTGGTACAAATTATCTCATCCGCAAGGACTCTCTGTTAGTAGGGAACTTACAGCCTACTTAGACAGCATGGCTTGTACAGGTGGTAGGGCATATTTTTTACAAATCACACATACAAAGGAGAATCAGGTCACTGTGAATGAAAATATTGGGGTTTTTTTGCAAAAACTTGCATGAAAAAAATGTCTCATTTAAAAAAATGGAAAAGTGTACAGCATCCAAAGCTACTTTTGGGCACACGTGTGTTCAGATAGGATGGCATGCACTTGTCAAGATCCGGGGACAGAATTTTTGAAGGAGATATTTTCCAGTGTTTGACAAACACAAGGCATGATTTTTGCCAGTTCGAAAATTTAACTACTCACAGATAGCAATATTTGATGCTTCTCTGATGGTTGTTAATGTTAGGAGCATTAATAACAAAGCTTATTTTTTTAACCAGAACATTTGCTATGTTCCCAGTAGATTGATAGTTATTGTTTGTGAAACATGGTAACTCTGTCTGAGTGGCTGGAAACCAGTTTTGTCACGGTCAAAATGTTTTTACATTAACAAACTTTCTAACAGAAAATCAGGCAGAGGTGTTATGATAGGAATTAAAGATGGTTATGAGACCTGTGATTATTACATGTTCAGTGGTAACACCGGTACCATAGAGTGTGTAACTGTGACAGTAAAGACAACCCTGCAATATTTAAGAATTGCTGGAATGTGTAGACCACTAAAGTCAAGTGCTGATGACCTAGAGAAAGTCGTACATTTCTTGTATGAAACACAGGAGGGAAAAATAATAGTGGCTGGGGACTTAAATTTACCAGAAACAGACTAGAATACTATTGATGTAACAATATTAGTAAGGAAATTATTCACAACATTTGTTCAGGAACAGCATTTGATTCAGATTGTAAAAAAAAGCCTACCAGGAAACAGAGCATACTAGAAATTGTTTGTGTTCCTAAAGAAACCACTGATGTTATGTTGTCCATATCTCACCTTTGTTCTTGCTGTTTGTTTGGGTTCGGAGACGATCTTCGACTCTGACTCGGCCGTATACTATAGCTCGAGAGGTGTTGCTGGCTCGAGGCTAGCCCCTATCCCAGCATGCCTAGCGGTAGTTGCCCAGATCTCGTTTGTCGCTTGAAGCGTCAAGATTGCGAATACTGGTTCAGGCTAAGTGTTTTTCTATTTGTTTTATTTTTGAAAGAAAATCTCTTATTTATCTTATCTAACTTGTAATAGTAGTTATCCCTTGTTTTTTTCTATCTTCTCTATCCCATCTGAGTGACTTGCGTTTGTTGTGGCCTAACCATCTTTCTTTCTGGCCCTTTCTCCTCTTCTAAACCTGTTTAACTTAGAAGGTTCTTCGTTTTTTCTTGCCATCTTTCAAGTTTAAGGAGTTTCCGTTTAAGTTAGATGCTCTCCTTAGGTGGGGAGTTCGCCGTTTAACTTAGAGGCTCTCCCCCCTTTTTTCTTTTTTCCTGTCTGTGTTTTAAAAAAAAGGGGGGGGATATTTTGCCTGTTATTGGCTAGTTTGTTCTTGTTGGTATTCCTTTTGTTTGTCTTTGTCTAGCTTAGATATTGCTGTTTGACATTATGTCGAAAGACTCTGCCAAGTAATCGAAACCTTCAGGTGTCAAAAAGTGTGATTCGTGCTGTCAAAAGATGTCCCTTACGGATGGACACATGATTTGCATGTACTGTTTAGGACCTGCAGGATTCGTGTTCTATTTGCTATGCATTTAGTTCATGAGAACTGCAGAAAAGAAAGAACAAATTAATCTTAAGAGGTTTACTGAAGGGGACTCAGCCAGCCAAAAAACTGGAGAAATCCAAACCTTCATCCTCTTTGGCTCCGAGTTTGGATCCATCTAAAGAGAAGGGCAAGCTACAAGCTAAGTCAGACCTGGCAGTCGGTTCTCACAAGACACACTCACCTACGACTCCATCTGTTGTTTCAGAGCCAGTAAGGTCTCACAAGCGATCCAGGTCTCCAGCCTTTGAGCCGGTGCAGTCTGCTCCACAGATTCCTTTTTTACAATCTGTGACAGGCAGTCACCGTTCTTCAACACATTCTTCTCGATCATCCAGGAGCCTCTCAGATGATAATCTGGAGAGTGTGGTGAAGAGGCTTCTTAGGATATGGGCATTAGCTAAAATACTTTTGGGCCCATCTCAGACGGAAATGGTGCCGATAGCCCAACCAACACCTGTCTCAATTCCTTCTCAGACTCCTCTGAGTTAGGAGTCAGAGTGTATGGAAGTCGTAATGGTGGAACAGTCTGTTCCGGTAACCTCCTCCAGTCTTTCGGTTCTGACTACTGCTCCAATCTCCTTGTTACCCCTTTCTATCAAGGGATCTGGGGGCCAATGCTCCATCGTCGGCTCTGAGGGGGGGAGCAGCATTGGACTCTTTTCCGACCCTACTCTCCCTCTTGGAGCTTCTGCGCAGGTCAGCTTGGCTCCTACATCAGCCTCGGATCCATTGCCCTCGGTTTGGAGGAAGTCTCCAGCTTCTTTGGAACCGGAGATTCTTTCGGGTCGGGACCGCAATCACTTTGAGGTGATGAGGAGCATGCTGTCTGCTGAGACATCTCCACCCTCGGCTCTATTGGCTCCTTTGCCTTCAGTGCCGGTGTCCGCCTCTAAAACCTCCCCTCCGCCCCAAGCGTAGGGAACCCATGCCCCAGGATGCCCCATTGAGAGATCCCACTTCTTCTGAAACCTTCCCTGAGCATCCTTCAGAAGAGGTTCCTCGGAAGAGGACTTGCAAGAGGAAGCATGTAGACTCCCCTGAGTCCTTGACATCAGACACAGACTTGGATGACTCAGAAGGGTCCCCACAGTCCCCCTCTGAAGATGTCTCTTTTTCAGAAATCTTAGAGATCCTTAGACAGAGGGGTGACTGGAAGTCCCTTGCCCCTTCTGAAGATGAGTCAGTGTACCTGGATGCATTCGGTTCCCGACCCTCCACCTCTTGGGTATTTCCTCCTTTCGACCCACTATTGCACGTAGGGAGTCGAAAGGCGTGGGCTTCTCCAGACACGATGGAACCAGTTCTGTGGAGGCCCAATAAATTCATAAGAGCCCCTGAAGACAGACTCTTCTTATCCAGAGGTGTTTCTGTTGATGCTATGGTGGTGGCAGCAGCCACCAAGAAGGAATTAGCAGAAACTTCTTCATCTGTCCGTCTGCCGAATAAAGACTCTTGTACAAAGGACAGATACGGGAAGCATATGTTTTCTTCAGCGACCTTTACACTCAGGTCGCTGAACTATTTGTCCCACTTTACAAGGCTTCAAAGGGATCTCCTCAAAGAGTTAGGAGATACCTTACAGGATCCTACAGCTGCGGGAGTCTCGGACAAGGCAGCTTCTCAGCTTACAACCTTGACTTCAATGGTTAACTCCTACATGTGGCTAATTTCTTATGCAGCTGATGGGGCGAGCAGGGATGCAGGCACAGGGGTAGCCTTACGCAGACACGTCTGGATGCACCTTTGTCATTTTGCGGAGCCCTTCAAGTCTTCCTTTACCAATGCCCCGTTTGACGGCTCATCCTTGTTCGGGCCTCAGGTAAAAGAGACTCTTACCAGGTGTGGACAGGATGGCAAAATTCTCTCTGCTGTGGGAGTACGTTTTCTGCTCCATCTAGGCTTTACACTATAGGCCAGAAAAGCAGAAAAATGTGATTCTGGAAATCTCAGGAAGCTTCGCCTGACACATTTGCAGGCGGGGGGGCCCGCAGAATTAGGGCGACAGAGATACTTTCTCTGGTAGGCCCTTCCAGCAGTCCTGAAGGGAGGACCAACTCCGGAGACAGTCGGGGGGAGATTATCCTTGTACCCAAAAGCCTGGCAGACAATCACAGAAGACACATGGGTACTATCAATAATGTCCGGAGGTACAATATCTCTTTCTCTCAACTTCTCCAGTCAAAAAGACAACACTCTATTCCAGATGTTCCACCCAGTCTTCGTGATCAAGCAAACCTAGAGGTTCAAAGGTTGCCAAGAAAAAGAGTCATCCAGGAACTCCTCGCCGACCAAATCGGATCTGGAACATATTCAAGGTTCTTTTTAGTTCCAAAGAAAACAGGGGATAGGAGACACATATTTGATCTCAGCAGGCTGAACAAATCAGTCAAGAAAACAAAGTTCCGGATGGTAACACTGAAGTCCGTTCTTCCCTTTCTGGGACAGAACAACTGGATGTGTTCTACCAATCTGCAGGATGCGTACTACCACATAAAATTGGACAGACAGTCAAGGAGATATCTACGCTTCTGGCTGGGAGCCAGTCACTGTCAGTTCAGAGATTTGCATTTTGGTTTCACCACAGCCCCCAGAGTGTTCACCAAATGTATGGCAATAGTTACAGCTAACCTGAGGCGCCTAGGATTCCGAGTGTTTCCATATCTAGATGACTGGCTCCGTACTGCCACCACCGAGCATCAACTAATCAAGAGAAGGGAATTCACAGTTCGCTGTTGTTCTCAACTAAGGATCACCATAAACTACGAAAAGTCTGCCTTGTTGCCTTGTCAATATATTACCTTTATAGGGGCAGATTTAGACACAAGTGCCATGGTAGGAAAGCTGCCTCAAGAAAGAGTATTAACGATCCATCGTCAAGTTGCAATGCTGTTCACACAAAAGAGAATCCAGGCAAGATTTGTGCTCAAGGTCCTGGGTTCTGTGGCAGCGGCAGTCACTCTGGTCCCTGTGGCTCGCTTCCACATGAGAATTCTACAGTGGCTCCTATTTGTGCAATGGCCATTCCAGGATTTACCCATGTCACATCAGATTCTGATCACGGAATCCTGCAAAAAGGATCTGGAGTGGTGGCTTCACTCCCCTATGGTAACAATAGGCAGGCTGTTTCTACCACCCCAACCTGTAGCCACAGTGACCATGGACACTTCCCAGATAGGTTGGGGGGCATTATCTGAGACAGACTGTTCAAGGGACTTGGCAGGAACACGAGTACCACTTGCACATCAATGTCCTGGAGATGAGAGCGGTGCTTCTGGAGTTGCAAGCACTTCAGGACTCTCTACCTACAGGGACTATAGCAATTCAGATGGACAATATGTCGGTAGTATGGTACATCAACAGACAGGGTGGAACCAGATCTTACCCCTTGTGTCGAGAGGCTCTACGAGTTTGGCAGTGGGTGATGTCTTTCCAATGCTTTCTGGTTACAATGCACATCCCGGGGAAATCCAGCATGATAGCTGACAAGGTCAGCCGGGCTATCCTGATGCCTCATGAGTGGTCCCTGAAACAGGAAGTTGCAGATTTGATTTTTCACCAATGGGGCCAAACATGCTGCGATCTGTTTGCCACCCCCCCCAACAACAAATGCAGCAGCTACTTTGCCGTAGTCCCACCATCGGGACAGTCACCCAGGGATGCACTTGTTCACGATTGGCCCCCGGGACTGCTTTACAACTTTCCACCTTTTCCCCTGATCCCCAAGGATCTTTAGAAAGCACAGTCATTGGGTTGCAAGCTAATCCTCATTGCCCCTTACTGGCCTCGCCAGATATGGTTCCCATTCGTTTGGCCTCACCTGCAGGAGGAGCCTTGGATCCTGGACCCAGCACCAGATCTTTTGATGCATCAGTCGGGGGATCTCCATCCTTCCATTCAAACTCTCAAGCTCACAGCTTGGTTTCTCCACTTCCGCTCTTAGCCAGGCTTCCCGATGTTTCTCCAGCAGTTCAACACATTTTGATTTCCTCCCATAAGCCCACTACTAGGAAACTTTATGCTAGTAAATGGAAGATGTTTTCTTGTTGGGCAGGCAAAAATCAGGTTGATTACTGCTGCCATAACTAAGATTCTTGAATTTCTTGCTGAAACCTTTGAGCGAGTAGCAGCTGCAGCTACTATCCGACTTCAGTTAGTTGCCATTTCTAATTTCCATATGGGAGAAATGGGGTCCAATATCATGCCCCATAGGCTGTTCAAGGCATTCCTAAAAGAAAGTACCCTCTTAAGACCTCCAGTAAGAGAACCTCCCCCCCGGGACCTAAATTTAGTTTTAGACGCTCTGATTCTTCCCCCCTTTGAAGCATCTGCTTCTTGTCCGCTCAAATTTCTGACTTGGAAGACCCTTTTCTTGGTTGCAATTACCTCAGCCAGAAGCGTTTCAGAATTACTGGCCTTATCTATTCGTCCCCCATACTTGTTTTTCCATAAAGATCAGGTTTTTCCCAGAACCAACCCCTCTTTCTTACCCAAGGTATGTTCTGACTACAATTTGAATCAATCCATAGAACTTCTTGTTTTCTTCCCCAGTCATGGCAACAAGGCAGAGTATAAGCTTCATGAATTGGATGTTCATAGACAGTTACATTTCTGTTTACACAGGACCAAGGACTTTAGAAAATCTGACCAATTGTTAATATCCTTTGCAGAAAATAAGAAAGGTTGTACATTCTCAAAGGTAACTCTGTCTGAGTGGCTTTCAGACACTATAAAACATGTCAACGATTTGCGTAACCAAAAACTTCCAGGGAAAATTCAAGGACAGTCAACAAAGGCTTTGGCTACCTCTATTGCTTTTCAAGCCAGACTGCCTTTGGATTCAATCTGTGTGGCAGCTTCTTGGGCTAATCCTCATACCTTTATCACTCATTACAAAGTAGATGTGGCTTCCCGGAACAGGACATCCTTTAGTTCCACGGTCCTGAAGAGTTTTTTTTCCAGTGAGCCACCCAGGAATCAGGTGCTGGGGACGCTGTCCCAAACAGCAAGAATGAAGGTGAGATATGGGGAACATAACATAAAGAAGTTATGTACTCACCATAACATTCCATGTTTGTTGTCCTTGATCTCGCCTTTCTACGTGCGTCCCACCCTCCTTCCCCCTTCCTGGAGGATCGAGAGGAATCCCTTGTTTTTATTAGTTATACTGGCTGGGTTGACAGGTGGACCGAGCTAGGAAAGATGTGCAGCAGGTAAAAGTGAGGAGAGTGTATTAAGCAGATGGAAAGAGTACTTCGAGGGGTTGATGAATGAAGAGAATGAGAGGGAGAGAAGGTTGGATGATGTGGGGATAGTGAATCATGAAGTGCAATGGATTAGCAAGGAGGAAGTAAGGATAGCTATGAAGAGGATGAAGAATGGAAAGGCTGTTCATCCAGATGACATACCTGTGGAAGCATGGAGGTGTTTAGGTGAAATGGCAGTGGAGTTTTTAACCAGATTGTTTAATGAAATCTTCGAAAGTGAGAGGATGCCTGAGGAATGGAAAAAAAGTGTTTTGGTACCAATTTTTAAGAATAAGGGTGATGTGCAGAGCTGTAGTAACTACAGAGGGATTAAATTGATTAGTCACAGCATGAAGTTATGGGAAAGAGTAGTGGAAGCTAGGGTAAGAAGGGAAGGTCTACAAGAGGGTAGTGAGACCAGCTATGTTATATGGGTTGGAGACAGTGGCATTGACAAAAAGGCAGGAGTTAGAGCTGGATGTGGCAGAGTTAAAGATGTTAGGTTTGCACAGGGTGTGACAAGGGTGGGCAGGATTAGGAATAAGTATATTAGAGGGTCAGCCCAAGTTGGAAGGTTTGGAGACAAAGCCAGAGAGGCAAGATTATGTTGGTTTGAACATGTGCTGAGGAGGGATGCTGAGTATATTGGGAAAAAGATGCTAAGGATGAAGCTACCAGGTAACAGGAAAAGAGGAAGGCCTAAGATAAGGTTTATGGATGTGGTGAGAGAGGACATGCAGGTGGTTGGTGTGACAGAGCAAGATGCAGAGGACAGGAAGAAATGGAAACAGATGATCCACTGTGGCAACCCCTAATGGGAACAGCCGAAAGAAGATGATGATGATACTGGCTAGGTTGTCTTTTACCGTACCTATTGGTTAGTCATACTGTCCCCTTCTTACTCTTGCAGATGGGGTTACACCTTTATATGCAGTTGTCATCTGTTATGTAGAATAGAGTATATCTCTTTTCTATTTGTATGGTCTAGTACTGGGTTATCACAAACGAGATCTGGGTAACTCCTGCTAGGCATGCTGGGATAGGGGCTAGCCTCGAGCCAGTAAAAGCTCTCGAGCTATAGTATATGGCCGAGTCGGAGCCAACGATCGGCTCCAAACTCAAACAAACAGCAAGAAGGAAGGCGAGATCAAGGACAACAAACATGGAACATTATGGTGAGTACATAACTTCTTTTTAATTCATGTCAAGTTTTACCACTGTTGATATGCAATGATCATGGGGTTAGAAAGATTAATTTGTTGCTAGATAATTCTGCCATACTGAAATCTAAACCAACGCACACAAGATTAGTAACAGATTATATGGAAGTAAAACAGTCACTATGTAAAAGTAACTGGAACGATGTGTTCAAGGGGGAGGAATGTCGAAGAGATGTTTAAAGTTTAGAAAGAGAAATTGTTTGAATGCAGAAAAATTACAAAAATGTTTAACATCAGGATCTAGGTACACAACATCAGGAAGATATGATGTTAAGTTGTCCCATCTCGCCTTCGTTCTTGCTGTTTGGGTTCAGAGCTGATCCTCGGCTCTGACTCGGTCTATTTCTATAGCTCGAGAGCTATTTACTGGCTCGAGGCTAACCCTTTTCCCAGAATGCCCAGCGTCAGTTACCCAGATCTCATTTGCCGCTTCAGCTGCGAGGTTGTTTCATTACTGGCTCAGGCTTAGTATAGTTTTTTCTGTTATTATTGTTAGTGTTTATTTTTCAAAATTTAACAAGTTTTTGTCTATATAGTACTTTATCCCCTTATGGCCTTTTCTTGTGTGTTGTGCTTTGTTGGCCATCGTTCCATACTTGCAGGCCTTTCTGTTTCCCCTGAACTCATTTAAAAGGACAGCCGTTTAAGTTTGAGGGTTTCCTTTCTTTTCTTTATTTGTTAAAAAAAAAAAAAAAGAAGACTGTTTGCTTCTTAGTTTAGTTGTTGAAGATTTCTAAAGAGGCCAGAGTTCTGGCTTGAAAAAGTGTGACTCATGCTGTCAGAAAATATCTGTGACAGATGGACACACTAGCTGTATTTATTATTTAGGGGCTGTGCACCTGCAGGACTCCTGCTCTGTCTGTCATGCATTTAGTCCAAGGGTCCTGCAGGAACGCAAAAACAAATGAATCCTTCGAGGATTATTGAAACCACAGGGTTCCCCGGCTAAAGGTTCTCAGCCAGTGAAATCCTCTAAGTCTGCCAAGCCGTCGGCTCCATCTTCGGAACCAACTCTTGGGCTTGAACAACCAAGTTTGTCGGTGCTGACTAGCATCGACAAGACAACTCCTCCCTCGGTTCCAACTGCTACCTCGGAGCCATCTCGGAGCCACAAGCGAGCAAGGTGTCCTTCATTGGAGCTGATCCGCTTGGTGCCACAGTCACCCTTACTAGGAAGTGAATGCAGTCATCGCTCTTCATCCCACTCCTCTCGATCCTCTAGGTTATCGGATCAGGGCGTGGAGAGAGTAGTCAGCAGTTTTCTTAAATCACATACCCTTGCGAAATTACTTTCCAGCCCACCTCAGCAGGTTTCGACTCCATCCGCCTCTATCTCCATTCCTCCTCTGACTACACTTAGTCCGGAGCTGGAGACCATGGACGCGCTGATAGTAGAACCGACCGCGCCAGTCACCTCCTCTTCGGTTCCGATGTCAGCTCCGATCACCTCAGTTGTTCTGTCCATCGAGGGATCTGGGCGCTGAAGCTCTCTCGTCGGCTCCGAGGGGGGAAATGGCATTGAACCCTTGTCCGACCCCGATCTCCCACATCGGCCTTGGAGCTGTCGCCCTCAACGCAGAGAAGGACTCCCATCTCTTTGGAGCTGGAGCTTTCTTTGCCTCAGCGTCGGGACACCTTCGAGGTTATGCGGAGTGTGCTGTACCCTGAAACAGCCCTATTATCAGCCCCATTGGCTTCATCCCTCGTGGTGCCTGTGCCAACCTCTAAAGAAGCGTAGGGAACCTATGCCCCAGGACACCCCATTGGGTGACCCCTCTTCTTCCATGGCCTCCCCTGATCACTCAGAGGAGCCTCCCCAGAAGAAGAAATGCAAGAGGAAGCACCTAGACTCCCCTGAGTCTGTCACCTCAGATACAGACCTGGATGAATTGGAAGGGTCCCCCAGGTCCTCCTCAGAAGATATTTCCTTTTCAGACATCCTTGAAATGCTTAGGCAGAGGGGTGGCTGGTCTTCCCTAGCCCCTACCGAGGACGAATCTGTATACCTGGAGGCATTTGGTTCCCAACCCTCCACCTCCTGGGTGTCTCCACCTTTCGATCCACACATGTCTGTAGTGGCTCGAAAGGCTTGGTCAGCTTTGGATTGTGTGGAACCTACTCTGAGGAAACCAAATAAATTCATAACAACTCCCCAGGACAAACAATTTCTCACTAAACATGTGCCAGTTGATGCCATGGTGGTAGCAGCAGCCACCAAGAAAGAGTTAGCAGAAACTTCTTTGTCTGTCCATCTACCAAACAAAGAGTCTAGGACGATGGACAGATATGAGAAACAAATGTTTTTCTCAGCGACCTTCTCCATGAGGTCCCTGTATTATCTCTCTCATTTTACATGACTTCAAAGGGATCTCCTAAAAGAGCTTGGTGATACCCTACAAGATCCTACAGCTGAGGGAGCATCAGCCAAAATAGCTTCCCAGCTTGCAACTCTTAATTCAATAGTCAACTCCTCCATGAGGCTTATTTCCTATGCAGCCAATGGAGTGAGTAGAGCCGCAGGTACAGGAGTGGCTCTCAAGAGACATGCTTGGCTGTGGCTGTGTCAGTTTGCAGAGCCCTTCCGAGCGTCCTTCACAAATATTCACTTTGATGTCTCCTCGCTTTTTGGGCCTCAGGTGAAAGACACGCTTACCAGGTCTGAGCAGGAAGGCAAGACTCTCTCTGCTGTGGGAGTCCATTTCTCCACTCCTAACAGACCTTATCCCAAAGGTCAGAGAGGTGGAAAGATGTGGTTTCGAAAATCCCAGGGACCCTTGCCTGACAGATGAGGTGATTTTTCCACCAGGGGCAGAGGGGGAAACCACAACAATGGCAGACACCGCCCTCATGGTAGGGGAACCGCAAAATCAGGGTGACAGAGAAACTTTCTCTGCCAAACCCTTCCAGCATCCCTGACGGGTTTCCCGACTGCTCATCTCTGGAGGCAGTCGGGTGAAGACTTTTGCTGTACCCAAAAGCCTGGCAAAATATAACAAAAGACAGATGGGTACTATCCATCATATCCGGAGGTTACAAAATTCCCTTCCATCAACCCCCTCTAGAGTCAAAAAAGTCCAGCCCAGATGTCCCACCCAGTCTAAGGGATCAAACAGTCATTCAAGTCTCAAAACTGCTAGAAAAAAGAGCCATTCAGGAAGTCCCCGCAGACCAACTAGGATCTGGAACTTAGTCAAGATTCTTTTTAGTACCAAAAAAGACAGGGGACTGGAGACCAATACTGGATCTCAGCAGATTGAACAAATCTGTACAAAAAGAAAAGTTCCGGATGGTAACACTGCAGTCCATTCTCCCTTTTCTGGGTCAGGACAGTTAGATGTGCTCCATAGATCTTCAGGATGCGTACTACCATATCAAAATGGACAGATGCTCCAGGAGATTTCTTCGATTCTGGGTAGGGGCCAGTCTTTACTAGTTCAGATCTCTGCCCTGTGGTCTCACCACAGCCCCCAGGGTGTTCACCAAATGTATGGCAGTAGTCACGGCTCACCTGAGACGTCAAGGATTCCAGGTGTTTCCCTATCTAGACGACTGGATCCTGACTGCTACCACCAGGCATCAACTCTTAGAGGCACGGGATTATACAGTGTCAATCTGCACCCAACTAGGCATTACAGTAAATTTCGAAAAATCTGCCTTGTTGCCCTGTCAGTCTGTCACATATATAGGAGCAGAATTAAACACAAAACAGATGTTTGCAAGGTTACCTCAGGAAAGAGTTTTCTCTATTCACCAACAAGTGTCACTTCTAATGCAGAGCAGAAAGATTCAAGTCAGACATGTCCTGCAAGCTCTAGACTCCATGGCAGCTGCCATTCTTGTTCCATTAGCGCATTACCACATGAGAAGCCTTCAGTGACTTCTCTTCACGCAGCGGTCCTTCCAGGAACTACCCATGTCTCACATGATCCTGATTACAGAAACATGCAAAAATACCTCTCGTGGTGGATGGTCTCCCCACTGGTGACTCAGGGCAGACCTTTCATTCAACCCCCTCCGGTAGCCACAGTGACCACGGACACCTCCCTGATAGGATGGGGGGGGGGCATTATCTAGGCAGGACAGTCCAAGGCACGTGGCAACCTCATGAGTGCCATCTGCATATCAGTGTCCTAGAGATGAGAGCAGTGCTCCTAGCATTGCAAGCTCAAGACTCTCTTCCTTCCGGGACTATTGCGATCCAAACAGACAGCATGTCAGTTGTGTGGTACATCAACAAGCAGGGTGGGACCAGGTCCTACCCCTTGTGTCGAGAAGCCCTCAGACTATGGCAATTGGCGATTTCCTCCCAGCAACACACATCCCTGGGAAATCCAACATAATAGCGGACAGGCTCAGCAGGGCTATCCTCATGCCTCACGAGTGGTCTCTGAATCAGGAAGTTGCGGGCCTTATCTTCTACAAATGGGGCCATCCTTGCCACTCCCCTCAGCAACAAATGCAGCAGCTACTTCTCCCTGCTTCCTCCTCCAGGTCAAACTCTCAGGAACGCTCTAGTCCACGATTGGCCTCAGGGGCTCCTTTATGCATTTCCCCCTTTTCCAGTAATTCCAAGCCTCATACAGAAAGCAAAATTGTTGGGTTGCAAATTGATCCTCATTGCCCCCTATTGGCCTCGACAGATATGGTTTCTGTTCCTGCACCTCCACCTTCTAGACCAGCCTTGGATTCTGGACCCAGTGCCAGATCTTTTGAGTCATCAGTCAGGTGGGTTACACCAATCCCTTCAGACTCTCAAGCTCACAGCTTGGTTACTCAACTTCCTACCTTAGCCAGGCTTCCATGCATCTCCCCAGCAGTTTGTGATATTATTGTTTCCTCCCATAAGTCAACTACGAGAAAGACTTATGCTAGCAAATGGAAAAGATTTTCTTACTGGGCAGAATCTAGAAACTTAAACCCCTTTTTAGCCCCAGTCCATCAAATTCTAGAATTTCTAGCAGAGCTTTTGCAGTCTGGTATGGCTGCTGCTACCATCAGGGTACAACTGGCTGCTATAGCTAATTTTCATATTGGAATTATTAATTCTAGCATTATGTCTCATAAGCTCTGCAAAGTCTTCATGAGAGGAACATCTCTTCTTAGACCCCCAGTGAGGGATCCACCTCCTCCTTGGGATCTCAATTTAGTTTTGACTTCTTTGATTCTGCCTCCCTTTGAACCAGCAGCTTCATGTCCCTTAAAATTTCTTTCTTGGAAAACACTTTTTCTGGTTGCTATTACCTCAGCTAGATGTGTTTCAGAACTCCAAGCACTCTGTGTTCATCCTCCGTATATGGTGTTTCACAAAGATATAGTTTCTGTGAGAACCAACCCATCCTTCATACCAAAGTCTGTTCAGAAAACAATTTAAATCAATCCATTGATCTCCCCGTCTTCTTTCTCAATCATAGCAACAAGGCAGAATATGGTCTTCACCAACTGGATGTGCACAGACAATTGCGTTTTTACCTCCATAGGACTAAAGAGCTAAGAAACTCAGACCAGTTATTTCTGTCCTATGCTCACAATAAGCAAGGTCTTCCAGTTTCTAAGGTGACCTTATCCAAATGGTTATCTGACACCATTGCCTTTATTTATCATTTAAGACATAAAGATCTACCTGCAAAACCAAAAGGTCATTCTACTAGAGCATTAGCCACTTCTGTAGCCTTTCAGTCTAAATTGCCCATAGACTCAATTTGTGCAGCTGCCACTTGGGCAAATCCTCATACCTTTATCTCTCATTACAAAGTGGATGTGGTCTCCCAGAGCAGGGCTTCCTTTGGTTCCATTGTTCTGAAGAGTCTGTTCCAATGAGCCATCCGGAGTCTTTAGGTGCTAGGGAAGTTGTCCCAAACAGCAAGAACGAAGGCGAGATGGGACAACTTAACATAAAGAAGTTATGTACCTACTATAACGTTCCATGTTAGCTTGTTGGATCACTCTACCTGCCTCATTTGCAAGAGATTCACCTGCGTATGAAGTAATTTGCATGCCATGGAATTTTCTGTGTTTCGAGTGCATGTGCGCTGCTTCATCTCGCCTTCCTTCTTGCGTCCCCCCCTCCTTCCCTCTGCCTGGAGGATTGAGAGGAGTTCACTATGGTTTCACTGGCTGATTTCCTTTTTCTTGGTTCACATGCCAGCTAATTTATGACAGTTTAGTCTGATCTTTATTTTGGTAAATCAGTTTTTAGGTTACTGGTTACTTTATATGTCTAGTGTGCGCTATCACAAACGAGATCTGGGTAGCTGACAATGGGCATTCTGGGATAAAGGTTAGCCTTGAGCCAGTAAATAGCTCTCGAACTATAGAAGTAGGCCGAGTCAGAGCCGAGGATTGGCTCTGAACCCAAACAGCAAGAAGGAAGGCGAGATGAAGGTCAGCTAACATGGAACATTATGGTAGGTACATAACTTTGTTTTTTCATAAGAACAAGATAGTTGAGTAAGGTAAGAGACAAAGTTATAAGAAATGAAAGAGAGATCAAATACAACGTTGAAAACTGAAATTAACAAGCTGAACAAGACAACCAGTGTGAGAAAAGATCAAGAAAAATTTGAAGAAAATTTATATAAAGATACTAAGTATAATAGGAAACCATTTTATAGATACATAAGTTGTGGAAAGAGTAAAGACATACAAAATGATAAACTGTGTAGATTCTAGAATTTATTCATAGGCATAACAGATTATAGATGTATTTCAAAATATATTATTATATTATATTATTATTATATTATATTATTATATTTGGCTCAACAAAGGGGGTGATAAATCGTCCTAGTGACATCCATGTAACCTTAGATACTGAAACACAAAAAGAGAGAAGGAAGGCGATGGACCACAGCGGGAACGTAAATAAAATACAGTTGATTCAGTTAAGCGCATTCAGTTCTGGTAACGGCCAAACCCTGCAACTTACATCTACACAGAACAGTGATGTTTCCTTCATTACACCAGCACAGAGCGGCCCAAGTGACCAATCACAGGACTCTGTGGGAAGAACTAGTGGACAGGTTGATAATGGTGGCCATGGTTACAATGTTTCCGCTGAGGAGGTGGGTCAATCTCATAGCTTCTCCATTACTGATTGGCTTCAGGAAGGATATGAATGGAGTTTCAAAGGAGGAAGTGGCCAGGTCAACTATGGCACATTAGAACAGCAGCTAAAAACCCTTGAAGCCCAGGTTTTGAAATTTCGCAAGCTCCAGTTGGACAGTTGTTACCTGCGTGAATGTTGAGTTCTGAAATTTGTAACCTAGACTTGATATCAGAACTTCTAGAAATAAGTTCCTAGGTTCATGGGTAAGTACTAGGCTAGCTACCTAAGTAGAAAGTGATGGTAGGAGTAAGATGACCTTTTCTTTCTCCAGTCCCTGCATATAAGTGAAATTATCCTGCAAAATTGGATCTTTTTTAAGAAAGCAATCCATATCTAAATATGAATCAGGGAAAGGCTAATTTAAGAAAGTAAGGCAAGGGGATTGTAAGAAGGAACAGTGCATGTTCCAGAACTCCAGCAATAATATAGATCAGCCTTGACTATACCTTTCCAGCCCCCCTCCCTCTGACCCATTATTCCTTTCTGCAGAATTGCTGGCAAACTTTGTTTGGTTCTGATTATAAGAAACCATCATTTCAAATTCCTGGGTGTTAAACATCATAAGAGGAGTTTCCATACTTCATTAGAATTCCAAACCCAATCCTGTCAGGTATTTCTTATGTTCAAGTTCAGGAATGTCTTATGCCCTGCATTATTTCAAACCTCCTTCTATTAGGAGTGATAACAGTAGTATTTCCACACTTATGAAGAAAAGGATATTTTTCAAGACTGTTTCTAATCCCCAGGAAAAAAAGTGGACTGGAGGCTGATTCTGGACCTGTCCAGACTCCACACCTTTTTGAGGGTTCATCACTTCAGAATGCTTATCTTCTGATCTGTATTGGCTTTTCTGCAAGTCTGCACCAAAAAGATTATGTTGGTGTCTCTGGATTTAAAAATATTTACTTAAACATTCCTTTCCACAAGAGTCAGAGAAGATATTTAATAATCTCTGTCTTGGGCTTGTACTCTCATTCTCTATCTTGTCCTTTGGGCTTTCTACACCACAATGAATATTCACTAGGTGCCTGGCTTCAGTTATAGCCTTTTCCAGGTTCAAAGGAATTCACTTTTGTCCTTACCTGGACAGTTGCCTAAGTCAAGCAACTTACATTTCAGATGTACTAAAGCCTTTGGAGTTCTCCTTGAACCTTTTTCAGAATCTGTTGTTCATGCTCAACCTAATGAAACATTTTATTATTCCTTCCTAAGTTGTCTCAAAAGATACTACATTATAGACAACCTTTCACTAACCAGACTAAACAGAAGCATATAAAGGCTACTTTCAAAATCTGACAAAAAGGAAGTCTACCTCAGCCAGATAATTTCTAAAAGTCCTGGGGTTCATATTGTCAACTGTTCTCACAGCTCCTCATGTCGTGCTGCATATTAGGAAATTACATTGTTATGTCAAGTCATTGTGGATCCAGCACTAGAACTCACAGTCGGCAAATTCCAGATATTCCTTGTCTAGTGCAAGCCTTACACTGGTGGGCCAAACAGGTATGGGAGTCCCCTTTATAAAACCTCATCCAGTAGAAAGTATTGTGACACATGCCTCAGACCCTGCACTGGGAAGTCACTTCCAAGAAATCAAAGTATAAGGTGTCTGAAAATCTATGCACTGGTAAAGTCACATTGATATCTAGAAGATGATGACCCTAGCAATAGTCTCAAAGCTCTTCTTCCTCAACTGTGGTCACCAAATACTCTACAAATAGTGGCTGACAATACCAGTTATGTGGTATATAAACAAGACTGACCAAAGTCTTAACCTCTTTGCACATTAGCCATGACTGCTTGAGAAGTGGCCATTCTACCCAGTTTCTTTTACAATCTATGTTTACATCTGAATACAGACACAGATTATGTGAACAGGTCCAGAACAGACCTTCACGAATGGATGTTAAAGACGGAAGTCTTCCTTCATTTCACCCATCAGGTTGGAGCTCCTTAAAGAGACTTGTTTGCATTAAAACAAAACAGGCAACTAAGTGTATTTTGCTCCAGGACTCCTTATAAACAACTAATGACAACACCTGACTTCTTGATAATTTGGAAGGGGAAGTTTCTGTATGCATTTCCACCTTTTCCTCAGGTTTCCAAAGTGTTTCAAAAGATCAGAAGAGACAATATAAGTATACTGCTTGCTGACCCCTTTTGGCCAAGACAAAATTGGTTCCCATTTCTCAGTGAATTGTTCAAGGGTTATTACCAGTCTCTTCCTCTCTCGATATGTCCACTTACTCAAGACAAGGGTCCGTAGTACATCCCAGTTCTTATCACAGTACGCATGATAGAATTTTAATTCCTTACAGACACCAGTTCTCTCAGGAAGTGCTGCAGCTTTTTTTTTAGAAAGTATGGAAAACACCAGCCAAATCTTACATGTGCAAGTGGAAAAGGATCTCTGTCTGATGTTAGAGATAGAGGACAGGGCCCCACTAGAGTAGGGGTGCTTTGTTCCTTCACTTTAACTGTGAGTTGCTTAGATCTGGGTTATTGTGCACTTTATCAAGGTTCATCTTTCAGCTATTTCTGCTTGTTTACCACTGGCACCTCCTTTATCTAACTCTAATCAAGTCAGACTGTAACTCATGGGCATTTTCAACAGTAAACCTCCAGAGAAGATGGAAGATGGCTGCACGCTGATTAATAGCTTAATTACAGCGCCCCAGTGTTAAAACAGAAACTAATTAAAAAAAGGGCCACTGAAGTTGACAGTTGGGATTAACATTGTTACTGGCTAGTAAATGCCTGGATGACAGCAAAGAAGAAATTTGGAGATCTTGAAAGAAAATCAACCAGAAAAGGTAAAGAGAAAACACTGACTAGGTAAAACTCTGCAGCTGATCAACAAAAATAAGTTCAAGCTTCAGCTTTGATACAAGAGATGGCTTCCAGCAGTTTAGAGGAAAAAATGAAATGTATTCAGAGGTGAATAAAATAAATGATACATTGGAAGAATATATCAACATAGATAAGAAAAGGCTGGAAAAAAAAAAGAAAAAGCATTAGCTAGCTATTCAGATGAACTGATAAAACTGTAAAAATCAGAGGATAACTTTCTTGGGTGGCGTAAGCTATGGAATCCTGCTGACTAGGCTTACGTAGGCCCTTGTGCCGATAGCCTAGTACCTACCTGTGATACAGTGACGAAAAGGCTGGCTGGCTATGTGACTTCTCAAAAAGAGCTGTTTCAGAAGTAGTAGAATGGAAGACTGAGCGTTCACAGAGAAAACCTGAGATTTTCTGCTGTACCAGCGAAAATAGAAGGAACAGACAATTAATTTCATGAAAGCACTAACAAGCAACTGGAGTGCTCTTCCACAGCAGGGTTTGGTAATTGAAAGGTGCATTGGAAGTGTGTTCCAATCCTGGCCTTGAGTAGACTTGTAGTAGTAAAGATGTAATCATACCAGCAGAAAGAGTTGACCCTGGAAAACTAACAGAAGGAAAACTATTAAAAATTGGGACAGCAGTTTGTTAGTGGAAAATGGTTACTCACTGTACACCAGGCAGGAGAGAAACACATTTTTGGAATCAAGGAACATTGAGAGGCAGGTATGATTCAAGCTGCTGTATCTAGCTGTCTTCAGAATATTTTTCCTAGAGGATCAAAGACATTTTTGATACAGAACAGGCTAAAAGGAAATAAAAAAGTTTATTCAACAAAAAGTGAGCCAGCAAGTAGAAGGGGAACGCTAATTCTCATTCTTCTGACAAGACAGACACACACACATTAATAAAATAAGAAAACAATTCATGTTAACACTTTGTCATTTACACTACATTATACATCACATGTATTTTCTTTCTTTATGGCAACTGTCATTTAGTCCAGCATTACATAAATTGCTCACTTCCTGCCTTCCCTTAAACTTCACCCCTCCCCGGAACATTATTTTGCATGTATTGTTCTTACAAATTCATTTTGTATATAATTTGCTCCTTCCATTTTATGAAGAGCCCACATCCAACTCTTCTCCCCAATATCAGTAATTCAGGTATAGTTGGATTAAAATTTGATTTCTCTTTTCTAGTACTTGGTTTGTTGGCAGCCAATAGAATTAAAATTAATAAGACCTTGCTTGTGTCTAAGCAATTCAAATCTTGTGTCCCAGTTCAAAACAACCATTTCCTTAGTATGGTATGGAAGCTGCCCTACCTCTGAGCACAAATCCCTCTAGAGAGTGGTGAAGACAGCCGAGAAGATCATTAACACCACCTATCCATGACTTGTACTTATCCAGATGTCTCAGCAGTTCCAGAGGAATAGTTAAAGACTGCACTCACCCTACTTACAGACTGTATCTGCATCTATCATCCGGAAAGCCCTTCTGAAGCATACGATCTGAAGTAGTTAACTTCATTTGGTCATCAACCTGTGGGTATCGGATCTGACAGCTTTCCAAGCTAGGGATCCGAGCTCCAAGCTCCTCCCCCTTACCCATAATACCTTGTGACCTCCTTCCAATCCTCAGATCTTGTTTGCCGTGGCTTGGTCAAGCATGAGTTTTTGAGCTCCTAATGTTTTCAGGCGGTTTGTGAGAGTATTTTTGCTTAAAAATCTCTTTAATAGTTTTAGTGTGTGTGGTTAGTTTAGATTAATAGTTTAAATCCCTTAGCTTTACTCCCTCATTCCCTCGTAGTTTAACTCCTATTTGGCCCCTCTTTTCCCTTAGGTGTTTGTGTGGGTGTGTGTGTCTTTTATCTAGAAATCATGGCCGAGGCCCCAAAGGCCATCTTTTCTAAGTGCACTGAGTGTGGCCATAAGCTATCCCCAGCGGATGGCCACACTCAGTGCGTCCTCTGCCTGAGGGTACCTCATCTGACCTCATGCTGCCAGATTTGTGCAGCCTTTAACCCCTGGGCCCTGAGGGACAGGAGGAATAAGCTGATTCTGTCGGGTCTCCTACCCGTGGAGTCGGCTTCTTCCGCCTTTCCCTCGTTGGCTACAGCCGTGGCTGTGGCTGCTCAGCCTGCTGTCCCCCTCCCCTGGCTGGGACTCAACCTCCCACCTCTTCCCAGGGAGAGAGGGAATCTAAAAAAGATTAGAGAGAGAGGAAAGAGCGAGAGAGAGGGAGAAAGAGAGAGAAAGAGAGGCACAGAAGCCACAAGCGTTGGGCTGGCTCAGACCCCTCGGCCCCGCCTGCCAAAGTGCTCTCGTCGCCCCAGAAGGTCTCCGGGCCTTCCTTTCCTCTGCTCCATTCTCCACGCTTCTCCCTGGAGTCGAAGCGGCCCTCCCGGCCAGCTTCGGCAGCCTCTTCAAGGTCAACCCGTAGCCTCTCTGACACTGATATAGACCGGATGATGCGTCGCTTTCTCCAAAACCAACTGCAGATGCGAGTGTTGCTGCCTCCCTCCGGGGGGAGTTCAGACCCACTTTTTGCCCTGATAGCTCCTTCTCCGATCCACTATCGGGTTTCGGAGCCTTTGGATCTGAGGAGTCTCAGAGTCAGGGAGTTGGCACCAATGGTTATTGCTAACTCGACGCCGGCCATGCCCTCGAGTTTGTCGGATCCCTTTTCGGATCCGAGCTCTTGGGGCTGAGAGCCGTGCATCGGATCCGAGGGGGCAAGTGTGTCTTCGGCTCCATTTCGGTCGGAGCACACTTCCCTCTCGAGTCCGAGCACTTCGGCCAATCCCCGTGCTGGATCCGAGGGTGTTAACCACGGAGCACAGAGAGATTAGTTCAACCTCGACTTTCGACATGGTGGAGAGGGTTCTCTCGAGAGGTTCGAGACCCCCTACTCTTTCTTCAGGATCCGCCCCCACTCCCTTGCAGCTGGGCTTGTCTTCCATCGTCCAGTCCCAGGGACAGCCTGCATTGACGCCCCAGCCCGTTCCACTGGCGGAACATGACCCTGTTGGTGAACCCTCCTTGGACAGCCCCACCGAGGAGGTCCCTCACAAACGTAAGTGTAAAAGGAGGCAGTTGGACTCCCCTGAGTCCCTCATGGAGTACACCAATTTGGAGGAAGGGGAAGGTTCCCCCAGGTCACCCCCGAAGACGTCTCCTTTAAAGACATTATGGAAGTGCTTCGCCAAAAGGGAGGGTGGTCAGCCCAGAAACCTTCCTCAGACGAGTTGGTATTCCTGGAGGCATTCGATGCAGGCCCATCTACCTCTTGGGTGTCCCCTCCGGCCGACCCCCTGGTTGACCTCATCACTACTAGGGCCTGGAAGGAACCGGACACTGTAGAGCCAATCCCCAGGAGGCCAGGTAGGATTCTTAGTCCCCCAGCGGATAGGACGGCTTGGAGTAAGGGTTCCCCTGTAGATGCCATGGTGGTGGCGGCAGTCACCAAGAAGGAATTTGCTCAGGATAGTTCCTCGGTCCATCCCCCCTGATAAGGAGTCTCGGGCGATGGATCATATCGGGAAGCGGATGTTTGCTTCAGCTACCTTTTCCATAAGGGCACTGAATTATTTGGCCCATGTAATTAGATTTCAGCGGGATCTGGTGAAACAATACGCTAAGTCTCTTCCTGAGTCCATGTTGGCCGAGGACAAACGGACTTTCTTGGCTCGCATGGCCACTCTGAAATCTGTATCAAACACGTTTATGCAACTACTTTCCCATGCCACAGAAGGGGCCGCTAGAGCCAGCGGGTCCAGCATCGCCTTAAGGCGTCACGGCCTGGCTTTGTGACTTTTTGGAACCTTTCAAGGCATCCTTCGCGAACACACCCTTCGGTTCTATCCTGTTCGGGAAGACCGTCCGTGACACATTGGTTCAGAACGATAAAGATGGGAAGACGCTGTCTGCCGTCAGAATCCGCTTCTTGGCTCCTCAAGGGTCCTTTTCCAGGAACCAGAAAGGACAAAAGAAGATGTGGTTCCGGAAGTCACAGCAGTCCCGTTACGCTCCGGACCCTTCGTCCTTCAGAGGCAGAGGGGGACAAGGTGGACGGCAGCCCAGAGGCAGAGGGGGGCCGAAAAATTTTCGGTCTTGGGAATCTGTTTCTGACCGACCCACGCAGCAGCCCTGAGTGGTTGCCCAACTGCTCCTCTCTGGAGGCAGTCGGGGGGGGGGCGATTTTCTAAGCACCTGGCTCAACGGGAGTCCATCACAACAGATTGCTGGGTGCTTTGAATAATATCCAGAGGTTACTCAATCCCTTTCATAAACCAATCTCCTCAGTCAAGGCACCTCCCCGATGTACCACCCAGTCAGAGGGAGGCTGCAGCTTTACAGATAAAAAAGCTGCTAGAAAAAAAGAGCCATCCAGCACGTCCCCTCAGGCCAGTCCGTATTAGGCAATTACTCCAGGTTCTTTTTGGTGCCAAAGAAGACGGGGGACTTAAAGCCGATTCTCGACCTTTCAACAATGAACCTCTTCATTGCCAAGGAGAAATTCTGGATGGTCACGCTTCAGTCCGTCCTGCCCCTTTTGCAGGAGAAAGACTGGATGTGCTCCATAGACCTCAAGGATGCGTACTATCATATCCTCATGGACAGATGATCCAGGAGGTTCCTCCGCTTTCGGTTAGGGGCCAGTCATTACCAGTTCAGGGTCCTACCCTTCGGCCTCACCACAGCCCCCAACGTGTTCACCAAGGTCATGGCAGTTGTAGCGGCCCACCTGAGACTTCAGGGAATACAGGTTTTTCCTTACCTAGACTGGCTCCTTACCGCCCCCACCAGGCATCTACTCTGCTTAGCCAGGGATTGCTTCCTACTATTAGCATTTCAGTTGGGGATCACCATAAACTTCAAGAAGTCATCCCTTCAACCAGTTCAAATCTTGGAGTTCATAGGGGCCAGAATAGACATGCTCAGACCAAGGCCTTCTTGACATCAGACAGACTTCGCAGTTTGACCCTACACGTTCTAGCCCTTCTTCATTCACCTGCCCCATCAGAGGAGTTAGTCCTGAGAGCTTTAGGGTCCATGGCAGCAGCAATCAATCTCACTCCCTTAGCTCGCTTGCACATGAGGGTTCTCCAGTGGACTTTGCAAGTTCAGTGGTCCATCCTTCACCACCCATTGGACTTACCGATTCCTGTCAGCAGAGTTTGCAGAAATTCCCTCATGTGGTGGCTGCAATCTCAAGAGCTTCGGGAAGGACGACCGTTTGTTATGCCACAACCCCAAGCCACGGTGACCACGGATGCTTCCCGCCTTGGGTGGGGGGAGCATTACACGGGCAGAACTGTCCAAGGTACATGGACTCAGACAGAGACTGTTCTGCATATAAATGTACTGGAGATGAGGGCAGTCCTTCTAGCATTGCAAGCCCTTCACGCCTTTCTCCCTCCAGGGACTATTGCAATTCAGTCAGACAACATGTCATTTGTCTGGTATATCAACAAACAGGAGGAACCAGGTCTTACCCTGTTTGCCGAGAGGCCATGAGAGTTTGGGATTGGGCGATATCCACCAACCGTTTTCTGTTAGCAATGCACATTCCAGGTCGGTCCAACATCCTAGTGGACAAACTGAGTCGAACTATCCTCTCACCCTATGAGTAGTCTCTGAATCCTTTAGTAGCAAGACAGATCTTCTGCAAGTGGGGTCAGCCTTGCTGCAATCTCTTCGCGTCGCCTTCCAACGCAAAGTGCAGCGAGTTTTTCGCTCTAATCCCCCTTCTGGGGGAAGCCCCCAGAGATGCTCTAGTCCATGCTTGGCCACCCGGTCTTCTTTATGCTTATCCTCCTCTTCCGTTGATGACAAAATTCTTACAGAAAGCTTGTCGGTTGGGGAACAAGATTATCCTCATAGCCCCATTCTGGCCTCATCAAGCTTGGTTCCCATGTCTACGGTCTCATCTTATAGCTCCTCTCTGGATCTTGGATCCCATCCTGGATCTGAGATCTCATCCTTCAGGATTGAAACCCCCGAATCAACTCCCACTACCAAATTAACTATTGCTCGTACCCATCTCCTCTCTTCCCTCCTCTATGCTTCCCCGATCCTCTCTTTTCTCAATAAACGTGAACTTAACATGCTCTCTCTTGCCTATAACCACATTGCCAGATTTATTACAGGTTCCCCTTATCGAACCCATCATTGCCTTAATCTGCGAAGACTTGGCTGGTTGGAACTGCCAAATCTCCTCAAACTTAGCCAACTCGCCGAAGCTTATAAAATTATCAACCATCCTGATAGAACTCCCTCACTGTGCAAAATTCTAACTCCATATACTAACCTCAATAGTCTCCGATCATCAAACAGCATCCAGATCCTAACCATTAAAGCAAAAACTCAGGTGGGGATGCCCTTTATGCAAATTCCATTGGCAAGCAGTGGAACTCCTGCCAAACAACCTTAGACTTACTTCTTCGCCTATCATTTCAAAGCTAACCTTAAAGAATATCTCTCCACACAATGGACATGCCCATGTCGAGAACCTGACTAACTACATATCTCTTTACTTCTAGGTCCACTTCCCTAGCCCATTTCCCTAATTGCAGATCTCTAAAATTTCTCTTTCCTTTTAGTAATAAGGAAAATCTCTGATTTCAGTCTATTTTTCAGTATCTTTAACGAAATCAATGTTCTGTGTATAATTTCCTGTCTGTCCTTTAGTCTTATATAACATCTATGTAAATTTTCATTCCTGCATATGTAAGCTGTATTCTCTTGTTGTAACAATACTTTGAATCTTGCAATTTAAATATGTACTTCTATTGTGTATTGGAGCTTTTCTCCTCGGGCCTCTGCTGAAAACGGATATGTATCCAGTTAGACCAGCCCGGTTAACAAATGTAAAATAAATAAATAAATAATAATAAATAAATCTCAAGCTCTCAGCTTGGTTGATCCAGTTCCATTAATTGCTAGGACTCCCGGTATCTCGTCCACAGTTAGATCTATCCTGGTAGCGGCGCATAAGCATTTTACCAGGAAGGTTTACAATAGTAAATGGAAGCAATTTTCCATTTGGGCGTCTCGTAGGAATTTAGACCCTTTCACTGCTCCCATCCCAGCAGTGCTCGATTTTTTATCTCATATTTTTCAGCAAGTGGCTAGTTCTTCTACTGTAAAGGTTCAAATGGCTGCCATCTCACATTTTCACATTAGAGGCAATCTCAATCCCCTCGCTTCCACCAAAATTTGTAATAAATTTCTGAAAGGTACATTTCTCTTCAGACCTCCTATTAGGAACTCCGTCCCTCCATGGGATTTAACTTTGGTCCTTCAGGCTCTGACTGGGCCACCTTTTGAATCTGCAGCTTCTGCTTATTTGAAATTCTTGTTCTGGAAAACTGCCTTTTTGGTAGCTATTACCTCAGCTAGGAGGGTGTCGGAGCTTCAGGCCCTCTGTGTTAAGCCCCCTTATCTTGTATTCCATAAGGACAGGGTCTCTCTCAGGACTAACCCATCTTTTCTACCCAAAGTGGCCTCCGAGGCGAACATCAATCAGTCCATTAATCTCCCAGTTTTTTTCCCTATCAAAACAAAGGGGAGTACAAACTTCATTTGTTAGATCTTCATAGACATTTATGCTTTTATTTACACAGAACAGCTGACTTCCGCAAGTCTGATCAGCTCTTTGTTTCCTTTGCAAAACCCTTCTTGGGTAAGCCAGTTTCGAAGGTGACTCTGGCCAGATGGATTTCTAATTGTATTCTGCTCACATACAAACTATCTGGCCTACCAGAGCCTATAGGGGTTCA
Organism: Protopterus annectens; assembly: GCF_019279795.1. NCBI lineage: Eukaryota > Metazoa > Chordata > Ceratodontiformes > Protopteridae > Protopterus > Protopterus annectens. The sequence continues at coordinate 549,219,908 of NC_056750.1, read as the reverse complement.
TGCTCATTCTTCTCGCTCTATGGCTACATCTGCTGCATTCTGGTCTAGAGTTCCCTTGGAAGACATTTGTTCTGTGGCTACTTGGGCATCCTTTCATGCCTTTATCTCTCACTATAAATTGGATTTAGTGTCCAGAGGAAGGGTGGCTTTTGGCTCTGCAGTGCTCAGGAATATCCTTCCTTGAGGACCTCCCAAATTTTTGGTAGCTGGGGACTCTGTCCCACAGGTTAATGACCAAGTGAAGTTAACTACTTCAGATAAAGAAGTTATGTACTCACCATAACGTTCCATCTGAGTAGGTAACTTCATTTGTCAGCAACCGACCCTCCCTCCTTCCCCCTAACTTGGTTCTTTGATTACCTGGACCCTAGGATGGTTTATCAAGTCTTTTGTTAATCCTTAGGTTAGGGTTTTTCAGGTTGTTGTTTTGTGGTTGTGAGGTTATATAGATGGGCAAACACGATCTGAGGATTGGAAGGAGATCACAGGGTATTATGGGTAAGGGGGGAGGAGCTTGGAGCTCAGATCTCTAGCTTGGAAGGTTGCCAGCTCGGATCCGGGTCGGATCTGATACCCACAGGTTGCTGACAAATAAAGTTACAACTTCTTTTTGCAGAACTGTGAGATTCAGGAACAGCTTTTTCCCCTAATGTCATCAGGCTGCTGAACTCTAATAACCACTGCACTCGATAATGTTCAATTGGGTCAGTAGAAACTGTCGCAATTTGTGCAAGAACCTGGTTACCAGTCTCACCTAATACCTAGTGCGGTATTCAACATGACTGTAACTTATAGGCCATCTAGGGCAGTAGCAATGCAGTAAAATATCTCTTCTTTCTGTGCAATACATGCAAATTCATAAATTAACCATAGTGCAATACTCTAATGTTCACAGTGCAATATTCAGTGTCTCTTTCTGTGCAAGGATCAATGCAGTATCTTAACCAAGTATCTGTGCAGTACTAAAGTCTCATACAAGTAAGTGTTCAGTTCAAAAAATGATAAAATGTGTTTCTAATTATGTGCAGTATTAGTCTGTCTACCTGCATTTCTGTTATGTAACAGCCAGGTGTTACATGTGTAAATGTCTGTGAAAATAGTCTATATGTTGTCTGCACATTGAGTCTAAAGATACGGAATTTGTTCAGTTTTTGCATTTGTGTGATTTCTGAATGACAGTAAAGTTTACTTGGACTTTGACTTGCTTCCACAGTGTTTCAGACAGCATATTCTGTGTGGAATTTTTAAAATCTACCAACTCATTACACTCCCAAAAAATATGTTACGTTACCTCTTTTTTTCCCCATCTCGCCTCCAACATTTGCTGTCTACTTGATGAAAAATTCTTTGAAGTCTGCTTGGGGTATTAAAATACCTATGCAGATACTTCCAAGCAAAATCCTAAACCTTCTTGACTTTGATCCAGTCCTGGGATCCATCAATATGCCCTTCCATTGGCCCTTTGTAAATTATTTTCTCAGTTTATGTTCTAAATTTTTTTTAACCTCCTGGAATGTGATTGATTCTTATATTTATTGGGCAGTATTTTATATGCCCTACTAATTATCCTTTTTTTAAGAGCAGCTTCTGTTTTAGACTCTAGTAACTCTGCTAGAGCTGATCTTTCATTTAGGGCTTACCTATCCATTTCTCTTTGCCTGCACTTTGATATCAGTCCCTGCTAGGGAAGGCATTCACTAACCTATAGTGAAAATGTCTGCTTGGCCTCATCAAACTCTGTTACCTTTCCCCTTTCTAATTGTTTCCTCCCAGTGTCTTGATTCCTTTATCAGATTTCTCCAGTAAATTCCAGCCCCATCTTGGCTGTTTTATGCACCCCTTCTTACAGTCATCCCTATCGTCAAACTCACCTTTTCCCGGTCTTCCATTGGCTTGGTTCTTAAAGTACTTTATGCAGATTTATGAATATAATTCTTTGTATGATTATTGTTCTTCTTCTTAAGGATCTGCATCCAAATCCTTCCCTTCCTCCTTGTTACTAGACCCCCCCTTCATCACCATCCCTTTCCACTTTGATTTTTTAAACTTCTGCTTCTGTTATACATAATAGCCTTAATTGAGTAGCCCTAGAATATGCTTTTATATTGGGTAATCCTAAACCACTTAACTCTTTTTGGAGGATCAACTTATCTAACTTAACTCCCATCTCCTCCCATCCCAAATAAAACAACAACTTGTCTGGTTGATAAAATATGCCTGAACTATATATAAAACTAAAGGGACTAAAAGCAATTTCACTGCTTGTATCTATCCATCCACATCCCCTTTTTTCCTCATTTTTCACATATGGTGGTTGGGGTTTCACTTCATCAGTGACCATCATTAAGAGACTATCATACTACCCATATTCATAAACAAGAGGTTCCAGTTTCTTAGCTTTTGTATCATCATTTCTTTAGTCTATTCCCACATATCTTTAGCTGCCATAACAGAATACTTCATCTTATCATGTCCGCATATAAATGTAGATATTGATGAACCAATTCACTCGTGGGTATATAATTTAGTACTGTAGCCTTTGTTTTATCTTCATTCATTTTATATCCTAAAAAGGCCTCAGACTGTCTCAAAATGTTCCATAACACAGAAATGTCATTTTCTGGATTTACCACATACAAAATAACACCATCTTCAAATAATGCCAGCATTTCTTGATTACCATGCTAATTATATGCTTGAATTTCATTCCCTTATTTTCTTTGTCAGAGGCTCTAAATGTAAAGCAAATAAAAGAGAAAGAGTACACCCCTGCCCTGGTACCTCTGTTCAAGCACAGCTTGTATGAGAGGAACCCTCCCACCATAATCCTTGCATCTGACCCTTCATATTATCCTCCTAATTAACACTATTATTGTATCAGGGAATGCAAATGCTTCCATTGCCCTACTCATAAAGTGCCGACTTACTCTGTCGAATGCTTTCTCTGCATAAGGACCCACCAACAACAGTGGCATTTTCTTATGTTCTGCTTCCTTCTAAATCATCATTGTTCTGTTAATGTTGTCAAATGTTTACCTCCCTGCTACAAAACCGCATTGATCCATATTTGTCAGTTTTGGCAACACCTTTGCCATTCTCTTAGCTAATGTAGACATAAGCACTTTATAATCATGGTTTAAAGTTGAAATGGGACTGTATGAAGCTGTGTCTGATGGGTCTTGACCATCTTTGGGTAGTACAGCCACCACAGTTTTCTTCCAAGATGCTGGTTCTTCAAGAAACCAAGGATCTTAGTCCCATTTTAGAATGTAGTGGTTTAAACCAATACATAAGGAAAAACTCAATTCTGACTGTATGGTCACAGTGCAGGATGGAGCTTGGATGTTATCAATAGATCTCCAGTATGCCTGTCTGCATATAAAAACATTTCATCCAGATTTCTGTACGTTATTTTATTATTTATTTTTATTGTACTTATTTTACATTTGTTAACCAGGGAAAGTCCACTTTTCACACGTCTATTTTCAGTGGTGGCCCGGGGAGAACAGTTCCACAAAAAACAATAAAGTACAAAGGTGATGTAGTTATACATAATAATAATGTTATTAAAAGATTACAAGAGAGTATATTCAATAGTTATGTACATTTTGGAAGGAAACCATCATTTGTAAGTAGATGCAAATATGCAATAATGGTGTTTGCAGATATACAAGTTAATTTGATAAGACAAGTATTAATATATGCGCCATACTTTCACCCTTAATAAAAAGACATGGGCTGTTAACTATCATAGACTAGGATAGTGAAAATGATGGCAGGACTATCCTGGACCAGTATGAGAGCAGAGCCAAGTAGCTGTAAAGTGTGTCCTTAGTGACATTTTAAACAAAGATATTGATGGTATTGAAGTTATGTGAAGTGATAAGGAGCTCCATATCTTAGACACAAAATTAGAAAAGAGAGATTCACCTGCTGTGTAATTGGGTTTAGTAACTTCTAGAAGGAATTTATTGTTAGAGCAGAGGTTTTTTTTTTACTAGAGTAAGGTTGAAGTAGGTTTTGGAGTGAGTGGCTTTCTGAGGGTGATGCAGAATTTTATGAGCTAGCATAAGTTGATTGTGCTGCAAAAGATTGGGAAATTGTAGCCAGTTAAGTTGCTTTAAAGCTGTGCAGTGGTGTGTTTTATAAGGGGGAGTTAAACGCAAACCTGGAAATTTTATTGTAGCAGAATTCTAGTTTTGCTAAGTCCGTCTTTTTGAGATTGGTTAAGGATAGGGAAGGCGTATAGTAGGGTGGAGATGAGATGGGTATGTGATATTGTGGCTTTTGTGTGTTTAGTAAGAAACTGTCTATTCCTATAGAGGATACCCATTTTTTATGTATTTTTTTAATAGCGTGGGCTATGTGGATGTCAAATCTCAAGTTATTGTCAATCTCAACACCAAGAAGTTTTGTGTGTGCTATGGGGGAAATTATAGTTTTATTACTGGGCATGATATTAAAGGAGGGGTCTAAGTAGGTGGATCAAGTAGGTTTGAAGAGAAGTAGTTTTGTTTTACTGAGATTCAAAATAAGTTGGATGTTAATCAGAAATGATTCAGCTGATAGGAAGGAAAGTTGAGTTAGTGATTGTAGTTCATTTAAAGAAGATGCTACACAAATTAGTGTGGAATCATCTGCATATTGTGTGACAGATGCATGTGGAGTGGAAGAATGAAGGTTGTTTGTATAAAGAGAGAATAGTAAAGGGCCTAGAGTGGAGCCTTGTGGTACTCCGAGTGTGACAGGAAGCAGTGGTGAGAGTTCATGCTGCCACAGTACTGCTTGTTAGCGGCTGGCTAGGTAACTTTGGAACTAAGTTGAGGAAGATTCACTAAGACCTGTATCAGAAAAAGTTTTAATAGGTGTATTATGTCTAACCATGTTAATAGCTTTTGACAGATCGATGAAGGTAGCTGATACAAATCTGCCACTGTTTCTGTGGTTGTTTACTATATTGGTAAAGGACATAAAAGCTGTGGTGTTACTGTGAAAGGGATGAAAGCCATGTTGGGTGGCTGATAGGAGATTGTGGATATGCAAGTAGTTCATAATTTGAGTATGTATACATCTCTGCGGGATTTTGGCTGTAGGGGATAAGCTACCTATTGGACGGTAGTTTGTAAATTCTGTAGAATTCCCTCCTCTATGAAGAGGAATGATATGTGATATTTTCCATATTTTGGGGACAAAGGCTTCAGTTATGGATCTGTTAATAAGAATGGGTATTTGGAGGGCTATGGCATTGGCTGCTATTTGTAAAAATTCTGCTTGTAATTTGTCAGAAGCTAGTGTTGGGGGCCTCATTTATTTTTTAGGTATTTTCTAATATTGTTGGTGGGGACAGGTTGGAGGTGGAATGAGTTGTTGTTACTATGTGTTTTACAGGTTTCTACCAAGGGGGGTTATTAGATATGTTTTGTTGACTGGATAGAGCAAGAATGGTGCTAGTAAGAATTTGTTAAATTGTACGGCTAAGGTCTCTGATGTGTTATCTGTGGTAGGGGTGGGAGTACTATTTTTACCTGGCAAGAGAATTTTGTTTATGGCTGCCCAGAACGTTTGAGTATTATTCTTATGCTTTATTTGTAGATTATGGTAGTAGTTTGTTTTGTCACATTTTACTAGTTTTTTAGCTTTATTCCTGAGCTCCTGATAGGTTTATTTAGTGGCTTAGGACTTGACTTTGTGCCAGTGGTCCCAGGCTTTGTCTCTGGTTTTGAGGAGGGATATGGTTTCTTTACTTAGCCAAGGTGCACTGTTAGCTTTGATTCTTATAGTTCTGGGAGGGGCATGTCAGTTCAGGATGTTTAGAAAGGTAGAGTTAAAGTGTCTTACAGCCTCATTTAAGTCAAGATATTTTAATGAAGTCCAATTGCATTTTTTTAGGTCTGTAATAAAGTTGATTAGTTGGCAGACAGCTCCTTTGTTGTAATGGGAATGCTGTCTAAGGAGAAAGGTTATTAGATGGTCACATTTTTTTAGGTCTGTAATAAAGTTGATTAGTTGGTAGACAGCTCCTTTGTTGTAATGGGAATGCTGTCTAAGGAAAAAGATTATTAGATGGTCACTTAGTCCATCAGGGAGGCAACCTGCATTAGAAGGGTGGAGTGGTCTGTTAGTATCCAGTCAAGGATTGATTCTCTGTTAGCAGCCTTGTTAGTTCTGGTAGGGGTTTGGATGATTTGAGTAAAACCATGAAAGTTTATATGGTTTGTGGGGGCATGAGAGTTGCATGTGAGCCAGTCTATGTTAAAATCTCCCAGGATAATGGTTTTCTGTAGGAGTAATGTGCAAGACCAATGGAGTAGGTTTTCAAGGGTGGCTATATTGCTTCTGGGTGGTATATAGCATCCAACTATGTTTATTAGCTTGCTAGAGTTGAGTTTTAGTTGGGCAAGAAGTATTTCTCTTTTGTCTAGGTTAGGGAGTTTTATATTTAAAGGCTCAACTGTGAGATGATTTTTATAAAGTAAGTTAATTCCTCCACCTTTTTTATCTGTCCTAGCCTTCCTTAGAATATTGTATCCTGGTGGTATAATTTCATTATCAGTGATGTGTAGTTTAAGCCACGTTTCTGTTATAACAACTAAGTCTGGGTGTATAGAGATAGATAGGCATGCAGGTCATGAATTTTATTGACAATGCTTCTAATATTAATGTTAAATAGGAGTAAGTTAGATGATTTTTTAGGGAGATAAAGTAAGTTGATGGGGTGGTTGAGAATTTGAGTGGTGGGGGTGTTTGAAGGAGTTGGACGGCCGGAATTTGGATGTATGTCTCTGCAGCAAGATAGCTTGGACACTAAGTAGAAAATTATTTTCAAGAATTTTATAATGTCCCTGTGATATTGTTGGGAGGGTGAGGAAGAGTTATGGTGAGGTAGTAATATGTAAAGGGTAAAGTCAGTGGTATAAGAATTGAACATAACAGAAGAGATAGTAAAGTGGTGTAGGCTGATGTTGATAGGTATGGGAGCTGTATTAGAGTAAGGAGGTGGAGATTCTTGTATGTGTGTGTGTGTGTGTGTGTGTGGTAAGATGTAAGAAGTGAAAAAGATAAAACGAGTAAGGAGGCTATGTGTAGTAGAAACATATTGTGAGAAGTTAGTGTGGGATGATCTAATTGTATAATTATGTGAGTGAGAGGTAGCAGGTATGAATATAGTGAAAGAGGGAGAGGCAAATAGGGTGGTATAGGGGCGGGGTTAAGGTGGTCTGTTGGTGGAAGTTAATGATGAAGATAAAGTGATTAGATTGATGGGTGTGGGTGGTTCCAAGTAGATCAGTGTTGGTAGGGTGTGCTAGTGATTGGCAGAAGGTAACGTAGGGTGTGGCTAGGATCAGATAAAAATAGGGATAGTGGGGGTGGGTGGGAATTGGGGGTAGGGCAGGGGAGCTGAGTTAGCCGAAACAGAGCAGGGCTAGCGCTGGTCTCGGATATAGCTGAAGTACAAAACACAATCAGCAGGTAGGCTATGCTAAGTAGCAAAGCATGCAGAGTAAATGAAGAAGAGGGTTCTATTGAGGCTAACAGAGAGTTTTATTTTCAAAGTTAGCAGTGAAAACAGGAAAATTAAGGAAGCAGTCTGGAATAGAAGGAAAAAAGCTAGAGAGTAGGGAAGTATGTTGAGGACGTTAGGTGCCTAATAGCAGCAGCTAGGATAGATGCCAGCACTATAACAACTAACTGGGGTGATTTGAACAGTGTACGGGCAGATACTAGAAGGAATAGATGTTCTCAGGGATGGAAGAAGGTGACACGGGGCACCAGGAAATGCCCAGCTGCTGCTGACTAATGCAATGTGCTCTCCAGGGACAGAATCTTAATTACAATTCAACCTGCAGTGTTTCCAGTTGTCAGCTGTTGTCTGGAGCTTAATAGAGTGTTCCGTACCATAGGCTTTGTCAGGAACACCACGAAGGCTGCAGTTTTAGACATGTTTAATGGAATTCCAACTTAGATTTTAAGGAAGGGTGTTATCTAAAAAGAAGGGATATTGAGAGGCCTGGGTGAGTAGTTGCTGAGATAATTCAGTATCTACATCAAAGTCAGCAGACATGTACAACAGAAATGCAGTACATGAGTTAAATAAGATTGCAACACATATTGTACAGCTTATATAATTCTCTACTACTGTCCAACGGTTTCTAGATACATGTATTGCGCAGTAGCAAAAATATAGTCCTTACTAGCTCTAAAAATATCTTACTAGTTGGCCAGCTCTTGGTTTGGCAGTACTTTTATATTTTCATTTGTAGTTAATAGTCCCAGTAGACTCTAATTAAATACTACGTAATGTTACTTGCCCTGGGATGTTAGGTGATAAGCATGGTTACAACAGTAGCATTTTAAACTGTGGACTGTGCTAAAACAGGGCATATATTGGACAATAGCAAAGAATATATGCTGATAGCTGTGAGGAATGACTAGCACAATGGCAGAGCTCTTGCATTTGGTTATAAAATGCAAGAAATTGTAGTCGTTCGCTACTGAAGTCTTTAAATGTATCCATTTGAAAGTCATTAGGACGCTGGACGGCTCGTGCAACTTAACAGCAGAAGGTAAACTAAACAATTTGTATGGGAACTGTTGCCTAGTCTAGCAGTGTTGAGGAATTAGGCCGACCAGAATGGTTTTGTACATCAGGATCGATGGTCATACAACCAGTGGGGCTGGGGGGAGGAGACGGAATTACTGGCATTAGAGTTCACTAATGTTGCTGACAATGTGCTTGCAGTTAATGAAACAGGATGTGAACATCAAGACAGTGTTGAAATTTGTAGAAATGGTGACTTTGTGGTGTACAATTTTACTAGTTTGGCATTGACATCTACACACTGTGAACTGTTGAGTAAAGGTTTCTCGTTTGTTCCACACTACAAAACTGATATTGCCTCTTTGTTATTGAATTTTAGATTATGTACACGACAACTAAATTTGAAACTGTTATTTTCACAGGAGGATGTGAACTTTGCAGTGGGTTTAAAAAGGACGAGTACTTTTATTCCTTCTTATCATAAGAAAGTGATGTTTTTTGAATCAGAATTTAGGATACAGTTAAATAAGAATGTGTTTTGTATTGACAACCTTAGCAAAAATGAAAGGGAAGCATTACATGAGATGAAAAATGACAGAAGGGTTAGATACATGAAACCCGACAAAGGGGGTGGGATGGTGGTGATGTCAAACCTTGACTATAGTTCAAGGATGTTTGAGATTCTTAATGATACATCCACTTATTCTAGAGTTTCCCATAATGAGATTAACTATGCTTACTCTAAGACTGATATTGAGTTGTTTAATGCCTTTTCACAGGATGTTATTAATGAGATTGAGCTTGAATATTTGACTTTGGATGACCCAGTTATTCCTGTGATCTTTGGCATTTCCAAAATCCATAAGTGTGTGCATGACCCACCATTTAGACCTATTGTGGCAGCTAGGGGCTCCAAGACGGAACCATTAGCTGCTTTTATTGACCACTACACTAAACCTATTATTGCTACTAGTGGCCACATTTTGAGAGACTCCTGGCATTGTCTTGCGATGTTACGAGACGTGGTTTCCTTTGATAATGTGATTTTTTTGACCATAGACATGGTCAATCTCTTCTCCGTGATTCCCCATGGGGACGGTATCAAAGCTTTTGAAGAATGTTTATTTACGGCTGGTGACATGTCTGGTGTGAGAGTTAATTTTTTAACCAGCTTGATGGAAGTTGTTTTGAAAAATAATTTCCTTTTCTTTGAAGGCGAGTATTACCGTCAAACCACAGGTGTTGCAATGGGGGCGAAATGTGCCCCCGTGTTTGCAAATGTGTTCTTATTGGAATGGGAGAAGGAAACAATTTTTAAGTCCAGGTTTATGTCCAAAATCATCAAAGATTTTTGGACGATATGGTCTTATGGATAAGGAACAGAGACAGGAATCGAGGACTTTGTATCCTTTTTGAACAGCAGTACAGGCTTCTTGTCCTTTAGCTATAGATTTAACAGGGAAGAGATTTACTACTTGGACATACTTCTCAAGAAAAGAGACGGAAAGTTGATTTCTACTATTTTTAGGAAACCAACACACTCAAATGGGTTGCTACACCATGATAGTTATCACCCCCCCCATCAGAAATGGGGGGTAGTGAAAGGTCAGATGTGTAGGTTATCTAGGTTGGTGAGAGATGACAATGAATTTAAGAGTGAAATATATACACACTTATTAGGATGTTTATTAACCAAGGATATCCCCTTAAAATGCTGCTGAAGATCAAAAAAGAAATATACAAAAAAATACTTGTTTTTTGCCCTATTTTGTGGGCTGGGATTGTCCCCCCTAAGACTGCTACAGTATCTACTGTAGGTAACACAGGGATGGTGTTGAAATACAATCAGGATTGTCCTCAACTTGTAACTATTTTGAGTTCTGTCTGGGATAAGAGTTTTGACATGGAACTCAAGCACAAGTTGGGGGACAAACCTTGAATTGTATACAGTAGAGGCAGGAATTTAAAAGATATTTTAGAACAGAATGATATGAGATTAAAGGGCATGTAAAGGTCTAGAATCTGTAAATGTGGTTGTTGTAACTACTGTAAATACATTAACGATGGCCCATATGTGGCAGTGGAGGGTTACTACCGAACCTTGGAATGCCCTGGGCGGGGAACATGTACCACATCAGACATTGTGTATATAGCCACCTGTAGCACATGCTTGGCATTCTACACTGGAAAAACTATACGGAAATTAAAGGATAGAACTGCCGAGCATGTGAGGGACATCAAGAACAGGAAAGTGAGTAGTGCACTTTTCAATCATTCTGTAGTTTGTCATAATTTAAAAGATTTTTTTTTTATTATTGATAGGGTTGAATTGAATGAAAGAGGGGGTAACATTAAAACCAATTTGGAGTTACGAGAAACTAGGTGGCAATTGAGATTAAATGCCAAGAATTCACCAGGCATTAATGATTATATTTCTATTGCTCCCTTGTTGAAACAGAGATCCATGATTATATAGAATTTATATTAAGCCAGAAATAACAATTTTTTTTTTATGAATTAGTTATAATAGAAGGTTTCAAATTATCACGGACCTGTTCACAACTTCTGTGGTATAAACGGCTTTTAAAATTTAATAAGGTTGGTTAAATTATTTATTTTTAACTTAGGCAGCAGCCAACTATTTGTGATGTCAATGGTTTTACACTATATAAAGGAAGTGATGTTGTAATATGGTGACTCTGATGAAGAAGCCTTAAATCGACAGGTGAAAGCACCTGGTCTACCATAGAGGTATTAAAGCAGTGATTTAACTTGGTTATCAGTGTGGTGTACCCTTTATTTTTTATTTTTGTGTTTTGGTGTTTTAGCAGCATTTGTATTTTATGTCTACCTCTAGTTATTATTTAAACAATTCAAGTCTAAAAATACAAGAAAAGCTAGTAGTTCTGCTGCCATTTGGACTTGCACCCCCCCATGGTGCATGGCACCTCTAGCAGCTCACCTCTGACTGCTGGTAGTCAGGAATTTCTCATTCTTAGTGACTGGCTCCTTTTTTTTTAGTACAGTATAGCAATTGAAGCATTCAAGGGACTTCTTCCCTCATACGTTCGGAATAGTAGCAGTGAACACTGCTAAGTCCTATTTGGAGCTTTTTCAAAGTCTCAGCTTTATAGGTTGTCACCTAGATACAGTTTAGACGCAGATAAAACTTCCAGCTATTTTTACAGTATATAATCAGTCTTCCCTACCACCATCCTTTTTTACAGCTACTGCTGTTCTAATGGATATGGTGCTCATGTTAGTAAAAGTGACATATGAAAGTCCTGCAGTAGACTGTATGTGTTCAGTGGTGGATCCAATGGACCAGATAATTCTGTTATCTAGATCTTACCTCAGACATCTTCAGTGATGGGTGCTTCTACCAAACTTGAACAAAGCCATGTTCACTCTCACCTTCTCTTCCATTGGTCATAGTCGCCTCAGATGCATCTGCCATGACATTTGGTAGACATTGTTTGGGTCAGACAGCTCAAGGTACGTGGAAGTGACTGGAGGCTAGACTGGACATCATTCTGGAGATGAGAGCAGTCCTCTTTGCATTCCAGACTTTTCAAGACTTCCTTTCACAGGGTGCAGTTGTGATCCACTCAGACCACGTCAGTAGGGTGTTATATCAACAATCAAGGAGGAACTAAATTATATCTCCACTTTGTGAAGCAAAGAGAGCATGAGAGCAAGCAGTAGATTTGCAGTGCTTTCTGATAGCAGAGCAGGTCATACCCACTTGTAAGCAGATAGGCTCAATCAGGTGCACCCGTATGCCACCTCGCCTTACAACAGTGTGGATGATTTTCTTCTCTTCTGGGGACCAACACCAACTGCAGCAGCTTCTTCTCCCTCATTTGTCCTCATAGACATACTCACCATGACACTGTAGTCGACCAGTAACTTGCCAGTTCTATTATCCACTTTTCTACCCTTTCCCTCTTCATGAGATTCCTGCCAGAAGTCAAGCTGTGCTGCGCCAATATAGTTCTCGTAGATCTCTTTTGGCCTTGAAAAGATTTGGTTCCCTCTTCTTTGGACTTATCTGAAGAAGCCTTTGCATGTAAAGCCTCACCCAGGTCTTCTGTTCCATCCTTCGTACAAACCTCACCCTGACAGTCTTTCCCCCAGATTAACCAAATGGTTTCTCCAGTTCCCTTCATAGCCAGGGACCCAACATTCCCTCCCAAGGTGGTCCATATATTGTCAGTGAACAAAGGCCCTCTACCAGGAAGTTTTACAAAGGTAAATGGACCATGTTTTTGTTTTGGGCAGCCATCTCAGAAAAGAATACAAATGTTTACAGCCCCTATTCCATGTATTTAACAGTTCATTTTTGTGACTAACCTGTTTTATGAAGGTTCCAGTTTCCCAACCATCAGTGTGCACTTAACTGCTGTGTCATATTTTCATTCAGGGTTTGGTTTGTGTTCTTTGGCTTCTCAGAAGATCTGCAAGGCATTTTAGGGGTACCTTCCTCCAGAGACTGCTAATAAAAGATGTTGTTCCTTCTTGGGATATCTGTTTAATTTTGGAAAAACTCACTTGTTTTCCTGTAGAACAAGCTACATTAGTAGACCTCAGATTTCTTTCTTGGAAAACTCTTTCTCCTCATAAAGAGAACCTCAGCAAGGAGAATCTCAGAAATATAAGCACAATCCCCCTGCCCACCATATTTTGTTTTTTGTAATGACAAAATATCCTTACGAACTGACTCATCCTTTGTGTCAAAGGTAGACCCAGAACCTAATCTCTTGTCATTCTGTGAATTTGTCAGTTTTCTTTTTTCCACACTACTCCAGTAAGTGCAGTCGCAAATTTCGTTGTCTTATAGTGCAGAGGCAAATAAGATTTTACCTGCATAGAACTAGTGCCTACAGAAAAGATGATTATGTCCAGGTGGCTTCTGGGCTGTATTTCATACTGTTATGTCTCCAATAATAGGAGATCATTGCAGCTCTGGTAAAGTAGAGGGATAAAACCCTAAATACAATCCAGGTGACCAGAAGTTTGATTAGTGGCTGGGGTGTTTGACTGAGTTGGCAGGGTGGATGAGATGTTCCTGGCCTGGAAGGAAGAGTATGTGCTCATATCTCTTCAGTTGAGCTCTAGTGAAAGCTGGAGCTCAGGAGGGTTGGGCATCAGGCTTGGGGGTGAGATAAATGGATCAGTGCATGCCCTTACAGCCGAGGTGGAAGTGGGGTGGGGGGTGGAGCAGACAGTAGTTTCCAAGGCTCATCTATTTGTAGCTATATGCTAAGCATGTAGGGATGGACATAGGCCTCTAAAAAAAATTTCCAGACCCCTGGATTAGTAGGACTCCTGACACTTGGCCCACACCTCAGCTGAGTGAAGTATGAACAAGTAAGTAGCCCTCAGATGGAAGGTGGCCAGCTTTATTGGGCAGGGAGATACAACTTGAAGAAATACAGGCTCTAGGTGGAAAAAGTAATAAATAAATAATAGGACATCTCTAGGAAAAACCTAGATCCTGTTCAGCTAGAGCTATGGCAGTGTCATTAGTTTTTTTCAGAAACCCTTAAGTTGGTGACATTTCTGCTTCTGCAAAACGGGCTTCACTGCACAGTTCAAGACACTGTAAGATGGATGTAAAATAAGAGCACTAGTGATTTCCTCCAAAGCAAACTTCAGGTCCAAACTGGCCACATCTACTAAAGACAGTCATAAGGCTTTCTTCACATATTTCCGCAATCTCAAGGGAAACACCCAGATCTGCTCAGAACTGGTGGTCAAGGACACCGCATACACAAAACTTGTAGATATAGCCAATATGCTGACAGACAGGTTCAGTGAAAACTTCACTCCTCTGTCCCCCATCAGTAAAGCATGACATCCTCAGTACCTGCCCCCTCCCCTTATCTCTAGGGAGCAAGTCATCACTGACCTCTCAGAGGCAGAAAATACAGCCACTATGGGACCCGATAACATCCCAGGCTGCATCCTACATGAACTCAGGCAGGAACTTGAGCACTGTCAGGCACCCTGTTCAACCAAAGCCTGAGTACCAGCTTCATCCCAGTCAGCTACTGTCATCCACCGATCCAGGAAATTATAGACCCATCAGCCTAACCAGCCTGATTTGCAAGGCCATGGAGCAGATTATCATAGACCTCATTAACAAGGACATTGGCAAACTCCAGACACTTGATCCCACACAGTTTGGTTTTGTCAAGGGGAGGTCATGTCTGTTAAATTTGATCAACTTCCTTGAGACAATCACCAAGGCCATAGACGAGGGGAAGACGGTGCACACTGCCTACCTTGACTTGGCAAAGGCCTTTGATGCTATTCCCCACTGAGGTGTAATAGATAAACTCTCTCAACTGGACATCAATTCATATGTTACCAGATGGGTAGCAAACTGGCTCACTGATAGAACCCACCTAGTCAAAATAGGGGAAACCACCTCAAGTAGACTCATAACAAACGGTGTACCCCAGGAATCGGTCTTGGGGCCTCTGCTGTTTGGGATATACTTCTCAGAGGTGCAGGCCAAATCTAGTGGGCTGTGGCTGACCAAGTTTGCAGATGACTGCAAGCTGGGTGCTGTCGTCAATTCCCCTAGTAATGTGAACATCCTCCAAGAGGGTCTCACCCAAACAAATGACTGGTGCCAGAAACATGACCTCAAACTGAATGCCAAAAACTGCATCATCATCCCTTTTGGGGAGAACGACATCCCCACAGATTATCACATTGATAATAAGGCACTAAGCATGCAATCAGTCGTGAGGGACTTGGGCATCCAGGTTGATAGCAAACTGACTTTTGGCCACCTTATTGCCACCATTGTACAGAAAGCTGTCTACATGGCCCACCTAATTAGTAAGGGTATCTCATTCAGGGACAAGGTGGTCGTAACATCCCTGTATTCTTCCCTTATAAGACCCATTATTGAGTACATTGCCCCTTATGGCATGTACTTCACAAAGCACATGCAGCAGCTGGAGAGACCACAGAGATTCCTCACCCAGATAATCCAGGGCCTCCATATACCCTACACAGGTAGGCTAAAAGCCGTGTCCCTCTACTCAGTCTCCTACAGACTTCTCAGAGGTGACTTCTGTCTGGCATACAAAGCAATCTCCGACCCCACCCTGGTGGGACTGCTGCATATCCGCAAGTCAAGCTCCACTCGAGTAACCCACATGCGCTACCTCAATCTGGTCTGTGACATCAGTAGGACTTGTTGGTGGGACAGATTTGTGTCCCAGAGACTCCCTCTTTTGTGAAATAAACTCCCTCACCACATAAAGCAGAGTACCTCATTAAACCTTTTTATACTGCGGTGGTGGTGCTTCGGTAGCGTTGTCGCCTCACAGACGTTGCCCGTTCGATTCACAGTTAGAGCGTCTTCTGTGTGGCGACATTCGTGAATGGACGTTCCTTCATTGAAGGTTGTGCGTTAGGCCCGGTAAGCCAGCACGTAAAACTCTGCTGCCAATCATTAGCGGACCGGAGTTCCGCTGTGGCGACCCCTAACAGGGAAAAGCCGAAAGACACAAACAGACCTCATTAAACCTTTTTAAGCGCAACCTGGATAACTGGATGGAGAACAGAAAATACATTCCTGGGATTCCACCTGTGTCCCTGCTTGACAGTGGCATAGGGTGCTGACTTGTTGGAACATGGGCTAAATTCTTGGCTAGGCTTGTAAGGGCCTCAGGGCCAATATCGTAGTAACTTTCTATGATCCTGTGTAATGTCAAGGTCCAGGTGTTTCTTTGGGGCTGACATTTTCCAAGGTATTCAGTCATGATGCCACCCAGAAGTTTTATTGGGGACTTTGTCCTTACAATTGAAATTTACAGACTAGATTGTATAAGACACACAAGTTATGTGCTTGCCATAATGGCTGTTCTTGTTACTAGTCTGTACACTTCAGCAATCCTTCTCTCCTTCTCCCTTCCATATTTTCACCTTATCATTCCAAACAGGCCTTGATGAGCTCATGTGATGCTTTACTTGGGCTAGTACACCTTTTAGGGCATTTAGGTGTATTTCATTAGTAATCATTTGAGGTCTTCTTGTGGCTGTTAGTTTATACAGTCTGGAAGGGAGAAAGAGGTAAGGCGCATTGTAGGAATTAGGGGAACAGCACAAGAGTGATGCAAACATTGACACAGCCTGTGACAACCAGTCCTTCCTTTCGAAGTGTACAGACTAAGATCATGAAGATCTATCATTATGGTCAAATATGTATCTTTAGTATATTTCTTTTTAAGCCAGTAGCTATGGTAAATTTGAAGTTCATAGCTTTAGTGT
>NC_056750.1:548883077-548898077 GCF_019279795.1 Protopterus annectens | reverse complement strand
TTAATGCCGTAAAATGTCATTGTCGACATTTTCGGCATTAACAGCTGAATGTTAAGTTGTCAATCTCGCCTTCATTCTTGCTGGATGGGTTCGGAGCCGAACCTCAGCTCCGACTCGGCCTATACTAAAGCTCGAGAGCTAATTTTACCGGCTCGAGGCAACCCTATATCCCATGATGCTAGGCGGTAACTACCCAGATCTCGTTTGCTGCTTTCGCAAGCGAGGTGCTCTTTTTACCGGCTCACAGGTTAGTGACTAATTTTAAGAAAAATTCTAGCTTTTCTACTTAGTTTTCCCATTATATTGTCTAAATAAGCTATTTTTTCTGTTACTTCAAATTTTAGTTCCTGTTTTTATCCCTTATCCCAGTTATACTCCCCACCCTAGGTTAGGCCTTAGGCCCTACCGTTTTTTCTTAAGTTCCCTCACAGGGATTCTTAGCTGTGTGTGTGTGGCTTTAGTATCCCTGTATCCTCTCTGTTTGAGTGTGTGTGTGTGTATGTGTTTCTAACTTTAGAATTTTGTTTTTTCTTTTTGACAGCAATATGTTGAAAGAGACAAAGATCTCAGGCTTCAAGAAGTGTGACTCTTGCTGTCAGAAGATGTCGCTGACAGATGGTCACACTTCTTGTGTTCATTGCCTGGGACCACTGCACCTGCAGGACTATTGCTCTGTGTGCCATGCATTCAGCCCAAGAGTCCTGCAGGAGCACAGGAATAAGTTGATCTTGAGGGGCTTATTAAAGCCCGAAGGTTCCCCGGCTAAGTCCGTGCCGGGGAAGCGTTCGAAGCCACCTAAACCGTTGGCTCCGTGCTTTAAGCCTTCGGATGGTGGCTCACCTTCTGCGACACGATCGGCTCCGGCTGGAGCCGATACGTCTGTATCGCAGCTTCCTGCATCGGCTCCGGCCGGAGCCGATACCTCTAAGACTCAATCTTCACAGTCGGCTCCGGCTGGAGCCGACGTGTCTACGGCTCCATTGGCTCCACCAATCTCGATGCCCTCCACACGTAAGAGGTCCAGATCTCCATCTCTGGAGTCTTTCCATTCGGCTCCGAGATCACCTTTACTCTCGGAGCGGAGCCATTGGAGCCATTCCTCTTGGTCTTCCAGGCTTTCCGACCATGACCTTGAGAGGGTGGTTAGCAGACTGTTAAAGTCTCAGGCACTGGCCCAAATGCTTTTTCAGCCCGTCTCATCAGACAGCGGCTACATCCATACAACCTACTATTCCTTCTTCGACTCTGCCTCAGTGTTCGGAGCCAGAGCTCCTCGGAGCCATGACCGTTGTGACGTCGGAGCCGATACCTCCCCCTTCGACTTTTTCGTCTGCTCCGATCTCATCCATGGTGCCTTCCTTGGAGGGATCTGGGTGCTTGGACTCTCTCGCCGGCTCTGAGGGGGCGAGTGGCATCGGACCCTTGTCCGACCCCGTTCTCCCTCTCGGAGCGTCGGCGCTGGTGAGTTCGGCCTCAACATCGGCTTCGGAGCCATCCCTATCGGTGCCGGCTGGGGTTCCTAGTTCTTCGGAGCGGGATCCCTCTGGTCTGCCTGATAGGGGCGCCTTCGAGGTCATGAGGAACGTACTGGCCCCAGTGCCTGCTCTACGGTCAGCTCCATCAGCTCCTCCCACTGTAGTGCCTGCTGAGGTCTCTTCCCACTCTCTTGCCCCTGGCCGTAGAGATCCAGCGCCTCAGGTTTCCCCACTGGGAATATCCTCCTCTTCCAAGCTTTCTCCTGATCCGTCAGGTGAACCCCTGCGTAAGAGGACATGTAAGAGGAAGCATGTGGACTCCCCTGAGTCCGTCACATCTGATAACGACTTGGATGAGTCGGAAGAATCCCCAAGGTCCCCCTCTGAGGATGTCTCCTTCTCTGACATCCTTGAAATCCTTAAACAGAGGGGGAACTGGTCTTCCCTTAATTCTTCCAAGGACGAGTCGGTTTACCTGGAGGCTTTTGGTTCTCGACCCTCCACCTCCTGGGTGTCTCCACCCTTCGACCCCCTTATGGAAGTGGTGGCTCCGATGGCGTGGACGGCCCCTGATTCGATGGAACCTCCCCCATGGAGGCCTTCCAAATTTATAACAGCCCCTTTGGATAAGCAATTTTTATCTAAAGGTGTCCCAGTTGATGCCATGGTGGTGGCGGCAGCCACCAAGAAGGAACTGGCTGATCCTTCAGTGCCTATCCATCTGCCTAACAAGGAATCTAGGACAATGGATAGGTACGGCAAGCGGATGTTCTCATCAGCGACCTTTGCCATGCGGTCGCTGAATTACTTATGCCACTTCACCCGTCTTCAAAGAGACATTCTCAAAGAACTGGGTGAGGTTCTACAGGATCCATCAGCTGCTGGGTCTCAGGACAAAATTAGCTCACAGCTAGGAACCCTGAATTCCATTGTCAACTCCGCCATGCGGCTTATTTCCTATGCAGCCGATGGAGCGAGTAGGGCCGCAGGCACAGGCGTGGCTTTAAGGCGTCATGCCTGGATGCGGCTTTGCAGCTTCGCAGACCCCTTCAAGGCATCCTTCACTAACTCCCCCTTTGATGGTTCAGCATTGTTTGGACCTCAAGTGAAAGATACTTTGACCAGATGCGAACATGATGGCAAGACTCTTTCTGCCATAAGAGTCCGTTTTTCAACCCCATCTAGACCATATCCTAAGGGTCAAAAGGGTGGAAAAATGTGGTTCCGCAAATCACAAGTAGTCACGCCTGACGCAAGAGGTCAGTTCCCCCCTAGAGGCAGAGGGGGGAACAACAACAACAGACGCCATCCAAGAGGCAGAGGGGGTCTGCAGAATCAGGGTAGCAGAGAAAACCCTCTCTGACAAACCCTTCCAGCATCCCTGAGGTGCTGCCTGACTGTCCACCTTCGGAGGCAGTCGGGGGAAGATTATCGCTGTACCCACAAGCCTGGCTCTCCCTCACTGAAGACAAATGGGTGCAGTCGATTATATCCAAGGGTTACAAAATCCCCTTTATCCAAACCCCAACTATTCAAATGGGGTCTCTTCCAGACGTTCCACCCAGTCTAAGGGAACAAGCAGCTCTAGAAATATCAAAGCTGCTAAAAAAAAGAGAGCCATCCAGCCAGTCCCAGCAGACCAACTAGGATCCGGAGTCTACTCAAAGTTCTTTTTGGTACCAAAAAAAACAGGGGACTGGAGGCCAATATTGGATCTCAGCAAACTAAACAAGTTTGTAAAAAGAACAAGGTTCCAGATAGTCACGCTACAGTCCATTCTACCCCTTCTGGGCAAGGACAATTGGATGTGCTCAGTGGACCTTCAGGATGCGTACTATCACATCAAAATACACAGGCGCTCCAGAAGGTTTCTCCGCTTCCAGCTGGGGGCCAGTCACTACCAGTTCAGAGCCCTGCCCTTTGGTCTCACTACAGCCCCCCGAGTGTTCACCAAATGTATGGCAGTGGTTACGGCTCACCTGAGACGTCAAGGATTCCAGGTGTTTCCATATCTAGACGACTGGCTCCTCACTGTCACCATCAGGCGTCAACTTCTTTTAGCCAGAGATTACACCATTCACATTTACAAAGGGCTAGGTATCTCTCTCAATTTCTAAAAGTCTGCCTTGTTGCCTTGTCAGTCTATTACCTTCATAGGCCCCACCTTGGACACCGTTCAGCTCTCAGCAAAGTTAACAGAGCATAGGGTCTTAGATATTCAAAATCATGTTCACGTC
The DNA here is from genome assembly GCF_019279795.1 of Protopterus annectens. Taxonomy (NCBI): domain Eukaryota; kingdom Metazoa; phylum Chordata; order Ceratodontiformes; family Protopteridae; genus Protopterus; species Protopterus annectens. Next base: position 548,894,365 of record NC_056750.1, on the reverse strand, counting down.
CTCCTTCAGAGCAACAAAATTCAGGCCAGGTATGTTCTGAAAGTATTAGGTCTCATGGCGGCAGCCATCACGCTTCTTCTCCTTGCCCGCTTTTACATGCGGCTTCTTCAGTGGATTCTTTTCTCCCAGTGGTCCTTCCAACAGCTCCCTATGACACACAAGATCTTAATAACTCTATCTTGCAAAAAACATCTGTCTTGGTGGATGGTCTCCCCTCAAGTCCATCAAGGCAGACCATTTACTCCTCCGCCCCGGTCACCACGGTCACATCAGACGCCTCCCTGATTGGGTGGGGGGGGGGCATTTTCAGGGCAGGAAAGTCCATGGCACATGGCAACCTTTCGAATGCCACTTGCACATAAACGTCCTGGAGATGAGAGCAGTGCTTTTGACATTGCAAGCCCTCCAAGACTCTCTTCCCCTGGGGACTATTGCAATTCAAACGGACAATATGTCCGTAGTATGGTATATCAACAAGCAGGGCGGAACCAAGTCCTATCCCCTGTGTCGAGAAACACTCAGACTCTGGCAATGGGCGATCTCTTCTCAGCGGTTTCTGATAGCAACACATATCCCCGGGAAGTCCAACGTCATAGCAGACAGGCTGAGCAGAGCTATTCTCATGCCCCACGAGTGGTCTCTCAAGCAATCGGTGACGGAGGAAATTTTTCGGAAGTGGGGGTTTCCTTGCTGCGATCTTTTTGCAACACCACAAAACAGCAAGTGCCTCGACTTCTTCACTCTCTTCCAGGCCATCCCCCCAGAGACGCTCTAGTCCGCGATTGGCCTCGGGGACTTCTATACGCTTTTCCCCCCTTTCCATTAATCACACAGATAATTCAGAAAGCTACCGCCTTGAGAGCCAAGATGATTCTCATTGCCCCTTATTGGCCTCGACAGATATGGTTCCCGTTCCTGCATCGTTATCTTTTGGAGAAGCCTTGGCATCTGGATCCAGTGCCAGATCTTTTGGCCCATCAGTCAGGGCAGCTGCACCAATCCCTCCAATCTCTCAACCTCACAGCTTGGTTGCTCCACTTCCATCCCTAGCCAGGCTTCCAATGATTTCAAATTCTGTCCGGGATATTATCGTAGCTTCCCTTAAGTCTTCCACCAGAAGGATCTATGCTAGTAAATGGCAATGTTTTTCCTTCTGGGCAAAGACTAGGAATATAGATCACATCACTGCTCCAATACACTCGGTCTTAGATTTCCTAGCTGAAATTTTTCATTCAGGATCTTCTTCCTCCACAGTAAAAGTTAATTTAGCAGCCATTTCAAATTTTCACATTAGCCTGTCAGACTCCAGTATCATGTCCCATAAGCTTTGCAAGGCATTCCTCAGAGGTATCTTTTTACTCAAGCCCCTGATCAAAGATCCCCCACCACAGTGGGATTTAAACTTAGTTTTAGCATCCTTGATTCTCCCTCCCTTTGAACCTGCGGCTTCCTGTTCATTGAAGTTACTTTCCTGGAAGACACTCTTCCTAGTCGCCATTACATCTGCTAGGAGAGTATCTGAACTTCATGCCCTTTGCATTCATCCTCCTTATTTAGTTTTCCACAAAGACAGAGTTTCTCTAAGAACTAACCCTTCTTTTTTACCCAAGGTGGCTTCTCAGGCAAATTTAAATCAATCTGTTGATCTTCCAGTTTTCTTCCCTAATCATTCAAACAGGGCGGAGCAAAAACTGCATTGCCTGGACATCCATCGTCAGCTCCGCTACTATCTGGACAGAAATAAACAAATCAGGAAATCGGATCAACTCTTTTTATTTTATGCAGAAAGAAGAAAGGGCCTTCCGGTATCCAAAGTAACCCTGTCTAGGTGGCTGTCTTCTGTGATTACCTGTATTTATCAACTCAGAGGTAAAGAATTGCCTTCTAGGCCAAGAGCCCATTCAACCAGAGCATTAGCTGCATCAGCAGCCTTTCAAGCTAGATTGCCAATAGACACTATCTGTGTGGCAGCCACATGGGCCTCTCCTCATACCTTTGTTACACATTGCAAATTGGACATGGCTTCCAGAAACAGGGCAAATTTTGGTTCCTCCGTTCTCAAGAGTCTGTTCCAATGAGCCACCCAGGATGAAGGTGCTAGGGACGCGGTCCCATCCAGCAAGAATGAAGGCGAGATTGACAACTTAACATTGAGAAGTTATGTACCTACCATAATGTTCCATGTTAGTTGTCTTCTCTCGCCTTCTTTCTTGCGTCCCACCCACCATCCCCCTAGCCTGGACAGACCGAGAGGTTTTCACCTTCTTCTAAGGGACCTTATCTTGCACTATTCCAAGCCCAAACAGCTGGTCTTGGGGTAGCTACAGCTTCCGATAGTGATATTTGGGGAGTTCTCCTTTCTCCTCCTCCACCTCAGTGGAGAGACTGAATTGGCTATTGTTTTCTCAGCTACCAAATGAGATCTGGGTAGTTACCGCCTAGCATCATGGGATATAGGGTTGCCTCGAGCCGATAAAATTAGCTCTCGAGCTTTAGTATAGGCCGAGTCGGAGCCGAGGTTCGGCTCCGAACCCATCCAGCAAGAAAGAAGGCGAGAGAAGACAACTAACATGGAACGTTATGGTAGGTACATAACTTTTCATTTTCGACAGTAGGGCCGTTAGGTTATTGGTACTTTCGGCGAAACAATTTGCTGTTAATTCTATTTATTTATTTTTATGTATGTATTTATTTTACATTTGTTGACCGGGCTAAGTCTAGCTGGATACATGTTCATTTTCAGTAGAGGCCCGGGGAGAAAAGCTCCAAGAAACATACAGAATTAATATAAAAGTCAAAACAGATCAAACTAAACAAAACAGCTATTGTTTCATAAAGTCATTAGTGTTTTTTTTTTTTTTGTACAAAATACCATACTCATAGTGAGCATAACATGGGAACTGTATAAGAGAGGGTGCAATATACATATATACATAATTTTTATTTGCAATAATATCTTTAAGGGTAAAATTAAAGAGATGTAGAGTAGTGATTAGTGTAAACGAAAAAAGTTAGTCAGGGTTAGTACAGGAGCATTGCCAGTGTGTATTGAGAAATAGTTTTAGATTCCTTTTAAAGAGTGAGAGCAAAGTCAGAGTTGTGAGATCAGTGGGTAGTTGATTCCATAGTTTTCCAAGTGTGTTGGAGAATAGGGAGTCACCTGCAGAGTTGTTGGATTTGGAAGTATTGATCAGCAGTTTGTTTGAGGAGCTTAGGTTCTTAAGGTTATTGTAAGGTGTAATGAGGCTAGAAAGTATTGGAGTGTTGGTGGGTTGATACAGGGTCTTGTGGGTTATAGCAAGCTGGTGCAATTGAAGCAGGTTAAGAAATTCTAGCCAGTCAAGTTGTTTTAGGTTAAGACAGTGATGAGTTCTGAAATGAGAGCCTGTAGCAAATCTAGCAATATTATTATAGGATGTTGCCAGTTTGCCGAGATTGTTTTTAGAAAGATTAGTGTATATAAGTGAAGCTTAGAGTAGAGTGGAGATTAAGTGAGTTCTGGCTATGGCAGTCCTAGCTGCTGGTGAAAGAAAGGGTTTGATTCTGTAAAAGGATCCAAGTTTATTGTTAACTGTTTTTATTGTGCTGTTAATATGAGTATCAAAGTTGAGGTTGTTGTCTATTGTTATTCCTAAGAGTTTAGTGGTCAGGTCAGGAGAAATAAGAGTACCATTATTGGATGTGAGTGTGAATTGTATAGGGGTGGACTTTCGGGTTGGTGTCAAGAGTAACTGTTTAGTTTTTTGGGGGTTTAGGAGGAGTCAACGGTTTGAGAACCATTGTTCTACAGTATTGAAAGCTTTTTCGGTAAGAGACCGAAGTTCAGTTTGAGAAGTGGCTAAACAGATTATAGTAGTCATCATGCATACTGAATGCAGTTAGTGTGTGTAATAGCTGATTGAAGGTCATTAATATAAATGGAAAATAGAAGTGGGCCTAATATGGAGCCCTGTGGAACGCCAAGGGAAATGGAAAGTTGATTAGATAGTTTATTTTGCCAGAGTACTCCCTGTTGCCGGTTTTCTAGGTAAGATTTGAACCAATTCATGGCTAGAGGATTGAGTGAAAAGGATTTCAGTATGTGTAAAAGGAGTTGGTGATTGACCATGTCAAAAGCTTTAGATAAATCGATGAAGTCTGCAGGGGAAAGAATATTTCTGTTACGATTTTTGTTGATACAGTCTGTGAAGGATAGCAGGGCAGTTGTGGTACTGTGGAAAGGTCTAAATCCATGTTGACAGTTGGCAGGTAAGTTGTTATGGAGAAGGTGGTTAAGTAGTTGCTTATTTATTCACTTTTCCATTATTTTTGCAAGAGGAGATAGCAGAGCTATAGGACGAAAGTTAGAGAAGTCATTGGAGTTCCCCCCTTTATGTAGTGGGATGACGAGAAATTTTCCAGATAGATGGGACAGTTCCTTCACTAATGGTTCTATTGATGAGAATGGAGATGGGATAGGCAATGGCTTTAGCTCCTTTTTGCAGGAATTCTGCTGGGAGTTGGTCACCTGAGGGGGTGGTAGGTCTTAATTTTTGGAGAAGGGAGCAAATAAAGGAAGTAGCCACTGGTTGTAAATGAAATGATGGGGGTGTGTTTGTAGTAGAAGTAGGCAGCTTAGAAGTATCAGGAGATAGATGGCTAGCTAGAGTTTGGATGGCGTTTGTGAAGAAAGAATTAAAAGCATTAGCAGTATATGTGGGATTCTCAGGGTTAGAGCCTAGTGGGTTGAGAGTGATACATTGACCTGGGTAAAGAAGTTTGTTCATGCTAGTCCAGAACTTTTGTGGTTCCTTGTGATAGGTTTGCTGTAATTGGAGGTAAAAATTCTTTTTATCTAATAGGATGGCTTTTTTGTATTATTTCTATGTTGCCTAAAGGTTTGTTGATCTATAGGATTCTTAGTAGTACGCCATTTTGCCCAGGATTTGTTTCTGAGAAGGATTTTTTGCCTAGTATCGTTAGAGATCCAAGGGGCTGGTTTAGCTTTATTTTTGACAGAGCGTACTGGGGCGTGTTGGTCCAGGATGGCTAAGAATGTGGAGTTGAAGTATTCTACTGCTTCATTGAGTGGCAGAGTTTTTAGCGGTGTCCAATTACATTGATTGAGTTCTGTTTGGAAAAGTTCTGGGTTAAATTGCTTTTTGGTGCCTACTATTCTGAAAGTGTTAGGGAAGGTTAAGTTGGTTTTATGTCCGATGATATAAGTTAGTGAATGGTCACTTAGATCATCTGGGAGTGTTCCTACTTTGTAAGTCTGATGAGGACTATTAGTAAGTATCCAGTCCAAGGTACTTTCTTTGTTGTTGGGTCTATTGATTCTGGTAGGGGAGTTAATGGTTTGTGAGAAGCCATAAAGGTTAATATGGGTGGTGGGGTGGGTATTACTACTGGACTTCCAGTAGATATTAAAGTCTCTTAGGACTATGGTTCCTTGTGGGAGATTAGTAGAAAGCCAGTTAAGGATATTCCCGAGTGTATTGATGTTATTTCCTGGAGGAAGATATATACAGATAATATATATGGCTTTATGAGTGTTGACCTGAAATTTTGAGATAAGTATTTCAGCATTATTGTCTAAAGGTGGACTAAGATTTACAGTGCTAACTTGTAGCTCTGTTTTATAGCGGAATGCTACCCCTCCTCCCTTTTTGGCTTTGCGGTCTAATCTAATGGTACTGTAACCAGGTGGGGTGACTTCAGTGTCCTTAACAGCTGGTTTTAGCCAAGTTTCTGATAAACATAGGATGTCATATAGGTGGACATCTAGGAGGGCGTGAAGTTGAGAAATTTTATTGCATATGCTGCTTATATTGAGATGGGCTATCGAGAGCGAGTTAGAGGGATTGGTAGGTCATAGGGTACTAGTTATATTTGGCTTGCTGTTTGCAGTGGTAAGGGTATGGTTTGGGCCAGGGTTAGGATGAATGTCTCCGTCTAGCAAGGAATGGAGGAGTGTTATGTGTTTAGGGTGGAGGGACTTACAATACTAGTCAAATAGTTTTCTATTATTTAGGTTGGTATACTTAATGTGTGCTAGTCGGTGATATTTGGCTAGTAGGTAGCTTGGTTTGGATATGAAGTTTAGGAAGGTTGGACAGAGATAACTAATGGTGGTGTTGAAGTGTGTTTGGAGGGGAAGGGAAGGGTAGAGTATAGAGGTTGTTCGTAGGAGGTTAAGAGATAGGCGGTGGTTAGAGGAGGTAAGAGTGAGACCAGGATTAATAGTTGTAAATGATATGGGATGGTTGATGTAGACATTGTATTGGTTTGAGAAGTGGGAGAAGAATGGGAGGTAGAGTTTTGAAAGCAGGTTACCAGATATGTAAGTAGGTGGGGTGATGTAAAAAGGAGGGATGAGTGGTTAAGTAACAGTGGGTGTGTTAAGATAATGGGGGTTGGGAATGGTAATGGTGTGATCTGCTTGATTGGAGTAGATGTAGTGGGGGTGTGGCTTTTGGAGGAATAAATGTAAGAGTACTGGGGGCGGGTGAGAATTGGGGGCAGGATAGGAGAGCGGAGTGAGGCCGCAGGGTGAACGGAGCGGGTAGATACAAGAGAGTAGACTGTCAAGGATGACAATCAGTGAAGTGTGAAATTCTGCAGGTAAGTCTGAAGGTAAGAGAATGTGGAAGAAAGTTGAGTGGCTAGCAAGACTAGACTTGGGATGTTAGAGGTTTAGAATGTGATGAAAGATAGCTTAGGACAAAGGAGAGAAGGTAAAACAGTAAATCAGAAGAACACTGAGAACATAGCTAGGGAGGTATGGTTAAGAATAGGTGAAGAAATTAAGCATACAGGAAGCTTGAATGAAGGCGACCCCTAGTGGCCAGTCACTTTTTTGCAGCAAATAGGTCTACTAAAGGGATTTTCAGGCATAGGGAGAGGAGGGAGATAAACTAGTTAGAGATAAGGAGTGTATAAGCTGGAAGTAAGGGTCATTTAAAAAGCTAAATGGGGAGGGGTGTTGACTGCTGGCTAACCTGACTGGAAAGCTTGCCTTACCTAGCAGTGTCTATTAAAAATTATTAATCTGAAGTAGGTACTTCATTTGTCAGCAACCTTTGGGTCTTGGATCCGAACTCGGATCCGAGCCGGCAACTTATTTCGTAGCTTAGAGATCCGAGCTCCTAGCTCCTCCCCTTTCCCATAATCCCCAGCCAACCCTGACTGACCTCAGATCTAGTTTGCCGCTCTTGTGTACGCTTCTAGATTCCTGAGCTCCTGGCGTGTGGTAGTTAAGTGACAACTTTTTTGTTCTAAAAATCCATATTTTTCACATTTTATTTATAGTTAACTGTTTGCATGTGGTTAGATTCCCTTTTTGTCAGTATACCTTTATTTTTTTTAATGTAATTCCTCCCCCTCCTTCGCTGGTGCATAGTGTGTGTGTGGACTGTTGTGTGTTGGGGCCTGGTCTGTGTGAGGTAGTTTAGTCATAGTTTTAAATCTTTTTTGTTGTTAAAAAAAAAAAAAAAAAACTATGTCGGAGGCCCCAAAGCCTATTTTCTCAAAGTGCACCGAGTGTGGCCATAAGCTTTCACCGGCGGATGGCCACACTCGGTGTGTTCAGTGCCTTGGGGTTGAACACCTCTCCTCTAGGTGTTCTATTTGTGCGGGGTTCAACCCCAGGGCACTGAAAGACCGTAGGTCGAAGCTGATCCTGGCAGGACTTTTGCCCCCGGATCCAGCTTCGGCCTCTGGTACTCCCGTGGCACCACCCCAGTCCTCGGTGGCGGCCACTCCTGCCTCCCTCCCCCTGGCCGGGACTCAAACTCCCACTAAAGCGCCGGAGGAGAGGGAGGCCAGGAGGGAGAAAAGGAGGGAGAAGCACCACAAGCGGTGGGCCGAGGCCTCTGCTTCGGCCCCCCCCAGCTAAGCGGACTTCTCCCTCCACGGTTTACAGGTCTCCTCCTCCTCGGCTCCGATCCCCCTGCTTTTCTTCGGGACCTGAGGAGGAGGAGACCCGATCTCCGTTGAGGTCATCGAGGCAGCACTCCCGGCCCGCCTCGGTGGCCTCGTTGAGATCTACCTACAGCCTTTCGGATGTGGACTTGGACCGGATGATGCGAAGGTTCATCCAGGCCCAGCTGCAGATGGGAGTGCTCATGCCCCCCCCCTTCGTGGGGAGCTCAACACCTTTTTTTGCCCCGATAGCTCCTTCTCCGACCCGCTTTTCGGGTTCGGAGTGTACGGAGCTGGGCAGCGTTGGAGCCGGGGTGGGTCGGCGCCGACAGTACTGGGTACTTCGGATCCGACTCTGCCCTCGAGTCTGTCGGGTCCTTCCTTGTCGGATCCGAGCTCTCGGAGCCGTGGGCCGAGCTTCGGATCCGTGGGATTCTGTGTGCCTTCGGCTCCGTCTGGGTCGGAGCACACGGGTCCTTTGGATCCGATGGTCTCGGCTCCGGTTCCGATCCCTCCATCGGATCCGAGTAGGACTCGACTTTCAGATCCCAGAGAGAGCGACTCCCCCCCGGCCTTCGATGCAGTGGAGAGGGCTCTGTTGAGGGAATCCGGACCCCCCAGCCCTTGCTTCGGCTCCATCCCGCACTCCCTCTCAGCTGAGTCAGGCTTCCATCACCCGGCCTGCTTCGATGTCTCAGGTCGTTCCCTTGGAACAGGTCATTGCTGGTGAGACCTCCTCGGACAGCCCCCCCGAGTATGTGCCTCATAAGCACAAGTGTAAGAGGAGACACGTGGACTCCCCCGAGTCCTTAACAGAAGACATGGACTTGGATGAATGGGAAGGCTCCCCTAGGTCACCCCCCGAAGATGTCTCCTTTGGAGACATCATGGAAATGCTCAGGATTGGGGGGGGGTCTGTCCCCAAGGCTTCCTCTGCCGAGTCCGTGTTCCTGGAGGCATTCGAAGCAGGACCGTCTACCTCTTGGGTGTCCCCTCCAGCCGACCCCCTGGTGGACCTTATTACCACCAGGATGTGGAAGGAGCCAGACACTGTGGAGCCAGTTCCCAAATGCCCCGATTGAATTCTGAGCCCCCCTGCAGACAGATCCCACTGGAGCAAGGGTCCCCCCCGTAGATGCCATGTTGACGGCGGCAGCCACCAAGAGGGAATTGGCTCAGGAGAGTCCTTCGGTCCATCCACTGAGCAGAGTCCCGCTCGATGGATCACCTGGGGAAGTTGTTTTTTAGTTCAGTGACCTTCTCAGTAAGGTCTCTGAACTATATGGCACACGTTATCAGGATGCAGCAAGACCTTATCAAAGAGTACGCTGCTTCCCCCCCCCGGAGTCCATGTCGGCGGAGGACAAGCAATTGTACTCCACTCGCATGGCCACTCTAAGATCGATATCTAATACCTCTATGCAGTTGTTGTCCCATGCTACAGAGGGAGCTGATAGAGCCAGCGGAGCAGGCCTAGTCATGAGGCGCCAGGCCTGGCTCCGACATTGTGACTTCGCGGAACCCTTTAAGGCGTAATTTGCGAATGCTCCTTTTGATGGTTCTGCCTTATTTGGCAAGACCGTTCGCGACACTTTAGTCCAGAGCGAAAAGGACAGGAAGACGTTGTCTGCCGTTGGAGTCCGCTTCTCCGCTCCTCAGAGGTTCTTCTCCAAGAACCAAAAGGGACAGAAGAAGATGTGGTTCTGGAAATCGCAACATTCCCAGCCTGCTCCGGACAACCAGTCCTTCCGTGGCAGAGGAGGACAAGGAGGACGCCGCCCTAGAGAGAGAGGGGGCCCGAAGAATTTTGAGTCCAGAGAACCTTTCCCTGACCGACCCACACAACAACCCTGAGGGGTTGCCCGACTGCTTCACTCTGGAGGCAGTCGGGGGGCATTTCTCGAAGCACCTGGCAGCTTAGGAGTCCATCACATCAGATCGCTGGGTGCTTCGTATCATATCCAGAGGTTACCAAATTCCCATATATCATGTCCCCAGAACCAAAAGCCTCCCCGATGTACCACCTGATCAGAGGGAGGCAGCAGCTGCAGAGATCCAACAGCTGCTAGAAAAAGGAGCCATCCAACCCGTCCCCCCAGACCAGCTCGGATTAGGGTTTTACTCCAGGTTCTTTCTGGTGCCAAAAAAGACGGGGGACTTAAGACCAGTCCTAGACCTCTCCCTTCTGAACCTGTCGGTAACCAAAGAAAAATTCCGAATGGTCACTCTTCAATCCATTCTCCCCCTACTGCGGGAGAATGACTGGATGTGCTCGATAGACCTCAAGGATGCATACTACCACATTCTTATGGACAGACAATCCAGGAGGTTTCTCCGCTTCCGGCTAGGAGCCAGTTGCTACCAGTTCAGGGTCCTTCCCTTTGGTCTCACCACAGCCCCCAGGGTGTTTACCAAAATATTAGCAGTGATAGCGTCCCACCTGAGACTCCAGGGAATGCAGGTGTTTCCATACCTGGACGACTGGCTCCTGACCCCGCCGACAAGGCATCTACTTTGCTCAGCGAGGGACTACTTCCTCCGGCTGGCCCCCCAACTGGGCATCACCATCAACATGAACAAATCCTCTCTTGCTCCTACCCAGGTGATAGAGTTTATAGGGGCCAAATTGGACACAAGAAATCTCCTAGCATTTCTGACCGTAAACGTCTTCAGAACCTGAGGCTGCATGTACAGGCCATCCTCCAATCTACAGCTCCACCGGCGGGATTGGTCCTGAGGGCTCTAGGCTCCATGGTGGCAGCAATTACATTTTTGCCATTGGCTCGTCTGAACATGAGGGTACTGCAATGGACCCTTCAAGTCCAATGGTCATTTCATCGTTACCCCCTGAACCATCCTATTTCCATCAGCAAGGCGTGCAGGACGGCTCTCGTATGGTGGCTCCAATCCCCGGATCTCCATACGGGACATCCCTTCTCCATGCCTCCTTCCCTCGCCACAGTGACCACGGACGTCTCTCACCTCGGGTGGGGGGGGGGGCATTGCGCAGGCAAGACAGTCCAAGGCACGTGGAACGACACAGAGACCTCCTTGCATATCAATGTCCTGGAGATGAGGGTGGTGCTATTGGCATTGCGAGCACTACAGAACCTTCTTCCGGTAGGGACTATTGCGATACAGACAGACAACGTCAGCGGTCTGGTACATCAACAAACAGGGGGGAACCAGGTCCTATCCTCTTTGTCGAGAGGCCATGAGAGTGTGGGAATGGGCGATTTCTACCAACCGCTTTCTTGTTGCAATGCACATTCCGGGACGGTCCAACATACTGGAGGACAGACTCAGCCGCACCCTCCTTTCCCCTTACGATTGGTCTCTCAACCCCCAGGTAGCGAAGCGAATTTTTGCCGTGTGGGGGCAACCCT